>NW_006771155.1:1338858-1370886 GCF_000442215.2 Lipotes vexillifer
CCCGCGTCCCCTGCGTCGGCAGGCGGACTCCCAACCACTGCGCCACCAGGGAAGCCCCTAAAGTGATTCTTTGTTAAAGAAGAATGGACTCATTCAGAAATAATCCATTGACTTCCTTTGAATCTCATCAGGTGGAGGCACAAGGTTTAAGAGGAAAAGAAAAACAGATTCTGGGAATTAGTTTTTCAACTTCATAAGGAAATAAACTTTGGTAAAAAAAGACTAGTCAAATTGTGAGAAGTCCTCTCTACTAAGCTAAATGGACTACTCAGATGTTTGGTAGTAATCTTCTATGAACCCTGGAGCCAAATCAGATTGCCCTTTCCCAGCTGCTTAATTCAGCTTTGTTTACTGCTTGTGTATTTTAGGCAAGAGCCTCAGCGACAAAGGGCTATATGAAATCTTCTGTGTTAATAAGGCAGTTGTCAGAACCTGCAGGGTAAGCTTTAGGAATTTTAGACCAAGAGATGTTTAGAATTTGATTTTGGGTTATGTGTAAGTCAACCGCCTTCTTTTAAGTTCTTAGATTTTTTAAGCTCTGTTTCAGGAGGGGGCAGGGTTGCTAACAATTGACTATACAACACAAGAGGGAAATTATATTTCTTCCTTTTCCTCCCAAACAAAGATCTGGAAGGATGTCAGCTGATGACGGGCGCTAGCTTTTTGTGGGTCTGTACTAGATTTAGTGGCATTTCTAAGTGACAGAAAGGAAAGTCTTAACTGAGAAGAGTTCAGATAAACTTTCTCGATAAACAAGTTAAGATAAAGCTTGATGCTTTTCACACTTTATCCCATGACCATTATGACACCTCGGGGATGGGGGAGGGAATTAAATGCAGGACCTTAAAGCATTGATTCTCTCTGAATGTGTCTGAGAATTGCCTGGAGATCTTGGTTCAAATCCCCAAACCTCTGGGGACAGTCGTGGTGGGCGGGACCAGGGGACGAGCAGGAGGGGGTTGCAGAGGAAAGTCTTGTTTTCTCAGCAGCACTGAAGGTCCTTCACAAAAGCTGCTCCAGTGACCTGGAAAAGGGGGGACTGGACATTTCTGCAAATATAAGCAGGGGAAAAGAGCCTGAGCTCGTATATGCATTCATAGATGGTCATGTGACCTCACAGGGAGCCCCCTGAGAAGGGAATCAGCATCTAGGCATCCTGACAGCTAGAGGTGCCAGAACAAGGATACGGACCCAGTGCTGACTGACTCCAAACCAGATTCTTCTCACTTTCCCACGCCTGGAACCCATGCAGCCTCGTGGTTCTCATCATACCTGAAGTGGAATTTATTCTCATTAAATGTATTAAAACCCCCTTCTCACCCTTCCCGTTAAAAAATAAAAAAAAAGAGGAAAGCCATGATCAGGCAAGAGTATCCATATTCAAAGGCGGCAGCTTGAATGGATTTACTTTTAAATGTGCAGTGCCCTTAAAAACTTCAGTTTAGGGGCTTCCCTGGTGGCGCAGTGGTTGGGAGTCCGCCTGCCGATGCAGGGGACACGGGTTCGTGCCCCGGTCCGGGAGGATCCCACATGCCGCGGAGCGGCTGAGCCCGTGAGCCATGGCTGCTGAGCCTGCGCGTCCAGAGCCTGTGCTCCGCAACGGGAGAGGCCACAACAGAGAGAGGTCCGCAACAACAACAACAAAAAAACAAAAAACAACTTCAGTTATTTTGAAAATTCAGTTTTTACCTAGATCTGAAATAAAACTGGGAACTTTTTTTTTTTCCTCCCCACAAATTCAGGATACACACTGATCTCTTTTTTCAGACATTTAAGGACCTGAACTCACTCCCTTGCGCTCTTTTTATCACGGAACTTCTGATAGGTACCCTGCCTCTCAGTGGACAGAGTCCCTAGGAAGACAAAAAAAGATTCAAGAACATGGTGAAAACTTCTGGTTTGCACCAGAATGTGGGTGTTTGTAAAACCAGGGTGTTTCTCCCTGGTTTCTGTGAATTGACACTGAGAGATTCCATGGGCTCCTTGCTTAGATTATGGTGATTCGGGTAAATTGGAGACTTCTGAGCAGGTGAAGCTGAGATTAGCCTTTTTTTTTTTAACCTTAGTCTCTTAGAGAAACAGTGGCAGCAGGAGGTGAAGCTATTACAGACAGTGTTTCACTTCCTAGGAATGGAACAGAAACTAAATTGGCCAAATACTTGTTAATGTCATAGAAATCAAAAAAATGTACAAAACAACCCATTCCCCCCCCCAAAATGGAGAATAATCTTGCCTGTTTACATCCCCCCCCAAGCTAAAGTAATATTCAACCAGCCTTAATAAGGCATTTCATGTCATTAGAGAACATTTCTCTGAAGCGAATTCTCGGAGGACATTAATAAGATATGACTCCTAGTTATTTCCGGTGGGAAGTCTTCTGTTGCTATATATATAAATTAATGTCATCACAGATGAGTTGCCTTTACAACACATGTTTTCTCTGGGAACCCTTGGGAGTTTTACGAATTACTGAATTATTTACTGTTTGCACAGAGCAGAGAAAAATTCTGTTAGCAAGACCCTTCTGTGAAAAAAACAAAAACAAAACATTTGCCCAAGAAATGTTTCCCCCAGAACAAAGCGTGATTGAGAAGATCTGCTAAAATTTATTGTGGGGAGAAATGATTTGCCTCTCTTATTTAGTTAGTTATGTCTTCATTTATTTACTTATTTATTTGTGAGTGAGTTCATTCTGAAAAATCATCTCTTTCCTCATCTCAGGAAAGGGATGCTCAGAGTGTTTTGGTCTGTTTTTTGTCTGAAGTCATTTTAAGACATGGGCTCTTGCCTCTGGGGCTGCTCTGGTCATCCCCCCCTCCCCCCACCCAATGGAGACATTCTGATTTTACATTAAATGTTGATTTTACAGTAATGCTGATTTTACATTAAAGTGGCCTGCAGAGATTTTTAAAAATTCCATCCAGGGCAAGTGAAATCTCAATCTCTGGAGAAGGAAGCTCCAGCCTGGGTATTTTGTGGAACCTGGCCAGGTGATGCTAATGAATAGCCAGGGTTTGAGAGTCACTTGATACACTAGGAAATGCCTGGAAAACGGGTTTCTGGGGCCCATTTTAGCCCCACTGGGAGCACTTCCCTTCCCCAGCTTAGATTCCTCATTTTTAAGCAGATGATAATCCAATTCATTAACTCCCCACGATGCAAAATATTAGAACACACCTACCGATATCTGGGAGAAAGTACTTAAAAAATTCAACATTAGACAAATATCAGATTGGTATTATTATGCCTCAGAAAACAAATGGCATCTAACCAATCATGTTCAAGGTCATTGCAAGCTCATTAAAAGGATTAGTCAATCAGAAAGAAAAGGGATCTAGAAGTGCATACCTGCAAATAAATACCTCTAAACCTGCAGAAGCGTTGTAGAAAGACTTACAGAAGCATTACCATTTTAATAAAAACAAGTTCTCCCTGTCTCTAAATGCCATATGCAGAATGCTGTATGATTTGTCATATTCCAAATATGGGAGTTATTACACCATAATGCATTGCCCACTCGGATATTGGAAGGTTTGCAATGGATTTTTCTTTCCTAAAGTAAGCGGCTAAGGAATGCATGGCTCTCTTTGGAAAATGCCCTTGTCCCTGATCCCATTCTATGGCACTAACCAGATTGCAATCTCCTTGCCTTCCGTCTGTCCTCCGTGGGCACCCGGTTTTCTCTAGCAGTGTTCTGATGAGGCTTCTTGAGTGGTTCAGGGCCATGGGCTCTTCTGCCGAGAGAACATGTAAAATTTCCGTCAGTTGCCCTGGACTCCAAGTGCTGCTGCTGTCTGGAGTTGAGGGTCTTTCTGTCTCAGTCAAGGGAACCAGGCTGAGTAGAAGGAACAATGGCACCCAGAGTACAGAAAGCTTTCTCCAGAAGCACATTTCCACTCTTCCTTTAGCCCAAGTCTGCCTCTGATGGCGGTGGGTGGGTTGGTGTTCACGGTGTCAACTTGTAACTGGAGAAATGTCTGTGGAAAGAGGAAAAATAAAGCCTTTAATTATTGTGCCTGCAACAGGTTTAAAAGGATTCATTAATTGGGTGGCTAAGCTGATTGGCAATGACAAGCTGTTTCTGAACAACTGGGGGTCTGTAGCTCATTTATAACTCCCACCGACCGGCAGGAAACTATGGTGGGTATAGACGTTCAAACTGTACAACAGCCAAGAAGTGTGTTATATTGTCTCTCTCTGAAATAGACACAGAGTCAAAAATTAGGAAGAATGCATTTCACTGTCCATCCTGACGGTGCTACAGGTCATAAGACCCGGGGCAGGAAACACCCTCATTTATTTATTTTTATTGCAGTATAGTTGATTTACAATGTTGTGTTAGTTTCAAGTGTACAGCAAAGTGATTCGGTTATACATAGGTATATATATATATTTTTTTCAGATTCTTTTCTATTATATAGTCTATTACAAGATATTGAGTATAGTTCCCTGTGCTATATAGTAGGTCCTTGCTGTTTACCTATTTTATGTATAGTGGTGTGTATACATTAAGCCCAAACTCCTAATTTATCTCTCCACCCCTGCCAACAGGAAACGCCCTCATTTTATCCCATTGATTTATGGGCCTCATCAGTGAAGTAAGTAAATAAAAGTAAACAGAAAATAAATTTGAATAAATTACAGCTATCATGTTGAGTTACAAGATTTTTCCATAAGGAAGGGACTAAAAGAAAATAGTAACCTCCAGAACATACTGGTTAGTTTTTAGTTTTCAGTTGATTAAAAGTATGAACTATCTTGGAAAAACAAGAGAGTTTCAAGGCCACACGAGCCATGATAAATCCACATATTCAGGCCTCAGCAAAGAAGTGAAAGGACAGCTTGAGAACCAATCAGCTTTCTGGAAAAAAATTAGTATCTTCAACCGATTGCTTAAGGAATGCAAAATGTTAACAGCATCTCATGGCAGATCTTGGCCCAGAGATGAGCTAATACTGACTGTGGGGTAGTGAGAAAAATACTAAGATTACTTTCATGGTTTAAAAAGAAAAAAGAGAGAGAGAGTTTAAGATTCTTATGTTAGCATTTGAAAAATGACAGACGATGATACAAACATTTCTAAACCCTGTGCTTACCTTCAGACGAAAGACAAATGATTATTTATCTGGAGCTCTGTGGCCTTTTAAATCTCAGAGAGTATTTCATGGTTACAAAGTCCTCTGTTTTGAAAATTCCTTGACTGTGTGCTGGGAGCTAGAGGGGATTATTTCAGCCCAGAACAGTTTTCAGTTGCTATGGAGAGTAACAATGAAGGTGGATAAAAGTGAGAACTTTCTGTCTGGCTGATTTTCAGGAAAACCAAATTAGTGTCGCTAATGAACCTGACTTTTTATATCAATATTGACCAATTGTCTTAGAATTCTGAGAAAAACCTTAGAATTTCTTACAGCCACTTGCCCTTTAAAGGTCTGAGCTAGGTCAAAAAAGTTCCCCTTGTAGAATGGAAAGGCTTTCATGTTAGGTCAAGACATTTTTTCCCCCAGAGGATTCTGTGATAATTGTTTTATCCACATCTCAAACCAACGATTTGTTGAAAAGATAGGCTCATTAGAATTTTATTTTATAAGGTGCAGAGGTTTAAACGATTTCAGGCATTCGTGAATTCATAAATAGATTTTTCAAAGAAAAAGTGTTTGCTGGAGGAATAAAGTTCTTACCTGGGACGTAAGTGGGAAACTTTAAGTAGCTGTATATATTCTGATCCCAGAGCCTGTGGTAGAGGTCACTGCATAAGGCCCTCGGGTCCTGTGGAAAGAGCTCTCACTAAGTTATTGGGGAATAAATGACTGAAAGAACAAATGAAGTGGTGAATTTTATAGGAGGTAAGAGACGTCAAGGCCCAAGATTTCAAAGTGGACAGTGTATGTGGAAACAGCACACAGGCTATAGACACATCAAGTGAATCTGAAGAATGTAGGAAATGGGGAGAGGCTTGAGTCTGCTGCTAAGGTGCTAGCTGAGTGAGGAGGGGAAGGAAATACAGAGAGAAGGAAGGCGACGTCATGAGTGTCCTCAGCTGCTCATTGGATATGAAAATTGGGAACAACAGGGTGAGATAATCCTAGGCCCACGCTGATAACCCTGTCAGAAATACGGAAGGCTGACCCTCCCAGAAAATGCCCGGCTGCTCTGAATTACACAGCACGGAGCCCTCGGGTTTAGCTAAACTGTCGAGGGAAGGGCCTTGGCCTGTTTCTCACGAGCTCTGCGGGGAGATTACCTGGAGTTAAGAGTCCGGAACCAGCGGTCCAACAGAAGAGCGAGGAGGCGGTCAAGCCCTTCCAGCCGTGGATCCGGAGGACGCAGAGAAGCAAATGGACTGAGGACCAGAGGGCGGCACTGCGAAGCTCGCTGCAGGCTCCCGCCCCTGGCCTGTTGCCCCGCCCCACCCAGCGGGGACCACCTGAGCATCGTTCCTGCGCTCCACCCTAGCTAAGTCTCGGGCGCTTGGTTAGGAGGCAACTAAGGGAAAGCAGCCCAAGACCCACTGAGCAAATTATCCAGTCCTGCCATCACCTGCTACTATTAAGAACCGCCACTTTGCCTGATTTCTGGAACTAAGCCCTTGCTTCCTGGCCCACCTCCAATTAGCAGGTCCCCAAATGGGCCCTCCCTGCCCAAGCCCCACTACATAACCTTCTCGGTTTCGGCAGAACTGGATCTTGATTGGCTGTGACCAGTGGTCCCAGGACAGTGTCCTCTGCTGGGAACTTGGTATCCTTTTCCCGATTCCCTGATGGATGTCCAGGCTGGAAGTCCCGTATTTCCTAGTCTGAGATGCCCTGTGCCTAGAGAGCCCCTCCTCATAGGGTCCCAGCGAGTTATCTCCTGCAGAAATTCTTAAACACCCACCACTAGTCTCAGCTGATCCCAGCACCTCCACCAGCCCAGCCACAAGCCAGGAAGCTCCCAACTACACGAACGTCTCCCGCAGGTCACAGCCTGTATCACTTGCCCCCCAAGGCTTGCTCTCCTCACAGTCATTCCTCAGTCAGCTACCAACCAGGTTCCTCGTCCTGTCCCAGGGTGAGACAGCTGTTGAGGTGGGGTGGTGGTGGTAAGAAGCCTGGAAGGCAGGCAGATCTCGGGGAGGGAGGAAGCACTTGGCTGAACACGGGGGTGTGGCTTCCTTAGCCTGGTGTGGGTGGTAGCCCGCAACTCTACATCCCCAGCCTGCCTGCTTCCCCAGCAAGCCTGAAATCAACCTTCCTTAAACACCATTATACTTGCAATCCAAACCGACCTCTAGGGGTGATGAGTTTCAGGTGTGAACTAACCCGCTGTACAAAGAAGGAGCTCATTGACTTCTGGTTGACATTTACAAGGATTTAACCCGCATTTGGGACCAGTCTCACCTGATGCAGTATCTCCTGATACACAGACCCTTTTTTTGTGCTAACGCAGGAAGATGTAGTGGATGGGAGGTGGGAGGGAAGCAGGAAGACTGATTAATCCATCCTTCCTTCAGCTCCGATTCTTTGCCTTTTGGGGTGGCCTGAGTTTCAAACTTCTACCTCATGTCAATATAATGTATTTACATCTGTACTCTGCCTCGACCTGGAAAGAATTTAAAGCGGCCCACCGGGTAAAAAGTAATACAAGATGGCAACTGCTTAACAAGAGACTGAAACAAGAGTAGAACCATCTTGTATCGTTCAGGGCTGCCATGTACAGTTTTGCAGGTTGCGTACTGTACGGCTCTAGGGCTCATCATTCACTTCTGTAATCACCACAGACTTATAGATTTATTAGAACACTTTTCCAGCAAATGTTCTGAGGAAAGGAGGCTCTGAGCTTGTGGTAGGACTGCATGTGTTCTCTTCCTCAGCATCCAGCCTACCCCTGGTGGGGCCATCTCTGGCTGTAAGATGAGGTCCTACAATCTGAGCTACCTCTGGGCCTCACTTCTCCCCATGTCCTCCCTTTATGCTGTCTTCCCTCTTTTCCAAGACTCTAACCTCTCTAAATCATAATTATAATAATGCTTATTAACATTTTTGGAGTGTCTTTAATGCCTAGGCACTGGGCTAAGTAACCTTACATGTATTTTCTCATGTAATTTCAACCGAACCTAATGAATTTCTCACTGTACATTTCAGAAATCCCCGGGGTCACACAGCTAGTAGATGGCCATCAGAAATCCAGGCCTGTCCACATCAAACTTGGTGCTTATACCACCAGGCAACTGTCTGTTGTGATGTGATCCCATGTTTTTATTTGTAAGTCCAAGCTTCCTTTTACAATGAAACCTGGGATACACAAAAGAAGCAGGCAAGAGTACATTATAAAGAAAAGAATCCTTTTCCATATACGTCATTACATAGTATCGAGTAGAGTTTAAAAAAAATTTTTAATTAAAAATATTTTTTAATAAAATATTCATGTGATAGAGATAGATTAGAAAAAATAATAATAATCTGCTGCATTGTGATTTTTGCATGCTCACCAAACCGTCTTCAGCCCAAAAGTTCTCAGGAAAAAAATTTTTCAGAAGAAAAGTAGAACTTTAAAATAAATAGATCCTCAGGCTCTCCTTTTCTGTAATACTTAACAGGACTGGGCTTCCCTGGTGGCGCAGTGCTTGAGAGTCCGCCTGCCGATGCAGGAGACGCGGGCCTGGGGATGCAACATGTGGCACGATGACTGTAGTTAATCATACTGTCTTGTATATTTGGAAGTTGCTAAGGCAGTAGTTCTTAAAAGCTCTCATCACAAGAAAAAAAAAAAAACGATTTGTAAACTATACGTGAAGAGAGATGTTAAGTAGATTTATTGTGGTGATGATTTTGCAATACATACAAATATCAAAACATTATGTGATACACCTGAAACTAATAATGTTATATGTCAATTAGACCTCAATAAAAATAAATAAAATAAAAAAAAAAAAAAAAAAAAAAAAAAAAAAATACTTAACAGGACTACCCACTAGGCATTTGAAACAATGCTACTCCTTCTTAAACTGTTCTCTCAGAGGAAAAACAGAATATTCAATTAACAAGGCAGCAAATACAGAGTAAATACTAGTTTTATTCATCTACCGATTCTACGACATCACTGTATTTCCAACAATTAGAAAATGTCAACTGTTTTAAATGTAGACATTTAGATTATCTTTGATTTGGAAACTGATAGTAAACATGATTTTTTACAAAACACACATTTCATGGGCAACTTTCAAACAACATCTTTTTCTCCTTATGAAAACCATGTATGATTACTAATAGAAAAAAAAAACTGTAGAAAATACCTAAGAGCACAAAAAAAAAGAGGGTGGCCTCTCCACCAGAGATAACAGATGGATTATGTTGTATGAATGATTTTAAAGCTCACTGTTTGTACTCATTATACAGTGTCGGTCCTGCTAGAAATGGATTTATTTTATTAGTCATTTCAAAAATTCACCTTTCATTTGGTCTTGATGATCCTCATAGCTGGCTTTCCACATCATTAATTTCCACTCTTTATTTCCTGTCTTTCCATAGTTCTTTCTGTGGGAAAGGAGCTTTGAGTGCAGACGTTGCTAGAGGTCTACCCGATATCCATTCCTCCTGCTTTCATTTGTTGGGCAGCAAAGTGCCCAACTCAAAACTCTCGCTTCTGCAGACTCTTTAGAAGAAGACACATGACACAGCTTGGAGATGATGTGAGTGGCAGGCTGCTGGGGGCATCAGAGAGGCCCTCCTGCCTGAGATGCAGAAGTGACATCACGTGTGGCCCAGGGTGAGGTAAAGAGCAAGAGAACAAGAGCCTCCCCCTTCAAGTTGAAGCAGGAAGACAGAAGAAGGGGAGCCTGGGCCCTAGAAGCCCAGGAGCCCTGGTTGACTATCCTTGGAGCGTTGGTTGAGTGAAATCCATAAACCCCTATCTGTGAAATCCTTTTTGTCAAATTCTCTGTTGATTTGCCCCAAATGCAAACACTGGTACCCCTTGGGACAACAATGATACGTCTTGCCATCTTTTTCTGCCTCTTGAAATGACATTTGCAGACATGGAGAGAGCTCATGGAAATGGAGAGTTGGAATGAGGAGGCCTGGTGGCCAATTAATTTCCCAGCTACTTTCTGAGTCACTCTGGGTGAATCACTGTGTAAACAGGTATATGAGTCACCCATTTCTGTACCGCAGGTTACCACAAGCTTGGGCTATGAACAGGACACGTTTATTATCCCACAGTTTCTGTGGGTCAGGAGTTCAGGCATGGCTCACGTGGGTCATCCACTCCCAGCCTGGTTTCATCAGGCTGCAATCCAGGTGGCAGCCAGGGCTGGGGTTTCTTTTGAAGTCTGGACTGCAGAGGATCCCCTTTCAAGCTCACGTGGTCCTTGGCAAAATCTAATGAATTCTAATCACAGGGTGACACCCCCCATTGAACTGGTCAGAAGCAAATTACAGGTTCAGCCCACACTCGAGGGGAGGGGATACCCTAAGGGTGTGAATACCAAGAGGTGGGGATGACTGGGGCCCATTAAGTTCTCAAAGGGAGCAGAGTAGAATCACTGTGCTGTACACCTGAAACTAACACAACATTGTAAATCAACTCTGCTTCCATTTACAGAGCGAGAAGTGTGAGAAATGATGTGGGTGAATATGATAATTAACATTCCAGAGGCTGTGGTTTGCATCTGTAGTCTTTTCTGAGGGGGTGGGGAAGATGGAACTTCTGACATCTTTCTTCATCTCCTAATCACTCTCCAACTGGTTTCAAAGTCCTCCTGGAGTTAGCTACAGATATTACCAATCAAAGGCTATATTTAACATTTCATATTTACTCAGAATCATGAGTAACAGTCTAAAACACTGGGAATTGTGTTGGTTTTTTTTAAAATTTAATTTCACATTTGTTTGATCCTAAAATTGAGAACTTATCCTTTGTCATTTGAAAAGGATGTTTCAAACATCCTTTCAAACCATCAAACATATTTTTTTTACTCCACACACTAAAAACATTGCAGTTTCTAGAATATTTTTAGGAAAACAGCAGAATCCTTATTGAACACTTTATTCTGCTTTTAAGATTGAGACTTTGGCATTCATTGTCAAATATGTCAAATTATGTGACTTGGGCTGAAATTTCTATCTTTTGAATATCCTTTAACATGATGACTTTTTTAAAAAATTTCAACTCAAATATTGCCAAGAAAAAGTGATTCAACATTTGTGTTGATTAAACTAATGTCATTCAAGAGCATTTTGTAAACTAAATTGTTCAGTGCTTATTACTCAATGGATTTTAGTCTCAGCATGAAAAATATCTCATATTTCTAATATTTGTGCAATCTTTAGGCACATGATATAATTTAAAAAGTTATTAAGCATTTATGTACAATGTTATATAGATCATAACTATGTCAAATATATTCATGGCAAAAATATTGACTATAAAGTATTAATAGTAGTTCCCCACTGGTGGTAGGAATATAGGTGATTTTTCTTTCCATTTTCAATATTTTCCAAAGTTTCAATATTTTCCAAAGTTTCTTTCCATTTTCAATATTTTCCAAAGTTTTGTTTACTGCCTCTCCTGCTTCCAAAGTTATAAACATGTATAATTTTGCGCAACAGGGAAAAAAAGCAACATTTTTAAAAGAGAGGATTTGACTAAATCCATGGTTTTCCTTTTTAAATTATTTGTTTAGGCAGCAAAACTCTTCTTTTAAAAGAAATTCTTAGAAGTAACCACATATGTAAATCTGAGAAGACTGATGATTGTGTTTTGGAGGTGTTCTTTCTTGTTTCTGGAACTCCACAACATCCAAGGGTTCTTCGGAACACATTTTTAAAACCACTAGACCAGACAGTTTCTAGAATTCCTTAGAGCGGGCTGCAGTGGTAATAGGAGCCTAACAGACCTGGGGGAAAGGATACTGGCCCCAAGTAAGACTTCTTATGGGATCTCTGAGCCGTTTTCTCTTCATTTTTAAGACGGATATATCATCTGCCCTCAGGGCATTGGGTACAATGGCACATTTATGAGCTCAGTAAGTGGACTACTGTCACACTGCAATCATTATCTAAGCCCTATGGTGTAATTCTATGAAAAGTCACTCTCCGGTCCCTCTCTCTGGCTCTTTCTCCAGGCCACTGAATTTCCCCAGGTTCTAGTATTCATGATATTCTCTCAGGCTGAAATGGTCCTTTCTCCCCTCAGCTGATTAACCTATAGTTAGTTTTAAGACCCAGCTCAAATTCCACTGCTTTTGAAAAGCCTTCCATGAGTCCCATGTGTGGTAGAATCCCCATCATCTGCGCCTTGTGATACTCTTTTATCCTACTTGTCTAATGGTGTGTTAATTCATATGTTTATATCTTGTTTATGCATTAGCTCACCCATTAATGGGGCACGGGTCTTAATCATTTTTATATTGCTAGCATTACACACTGTATTTGATAAGTAGTGAGGACCCATCAATAGAAAATAGTGGCCACAAGCAGTGAACAGTAATACAGCCATTTTACTCCACTAGATATAAGATTATTAGCAGTTGAAAACAAAGAGAGGAATCTACTGATCAATGTAGTATCAGAGTATGTCTATGATTGAATGGACTTCCTACTGTTATGGACACAGGGCAGGAACTGGCAGTGGAAGATGCCAGCATAGGCAAGGTACAAAAGTACAGAAGTGCACTTGAGTGCTGAAGGTGGGCAAAAGTTCCACCCTTTGGAAATACACCTCAAATCAATCCAGCGAGCAATTTTCCCTACGAGGTGTTAAAATGTAAGTCATCGAGGAATGAGAACACACTGTCCAGTTAATTTGTTAAGCTTACCTATCCAATATTGAGGAAAACCATTACTTTTCCAAATGGTTTAAATTGTTCAGTCGCTAATTACTCACAAAGCTACTCAAAGTCCCAGTAGCATACATGTGTGTGAAAAATATGGCTTTTCTTTATCTTCTTATGTCAACTTCAGTCTGACTCTGGGCCTCCACGTCGACTGGCTGCAGAGAAATTCTATCCTAAGCTGGGGCAAAAGTCCCAGATCAAACACCCGGGAAACCCTCTAATCAGTGGTACACTCTGGTAATTGTATCTTCTCATCCCAATTCCTGTGGTCTGCTTTTGTTTACTGCCTCTCCTGTTTCCATTCTGCATCTGGGCCTCAGAATCTTTGCTGAGACTGAATCCTCTCTGTCTCCATTTGAGGCACTCCTCTGATGTCTTGTCACCTCAAGAGAGCAAATCCTCCCTTCCTTTGCCTTTTTGTCAACAGATTGAACGATGATCCCTACCCGCCTTAAGGAGGGCAACCTGCTTAACTCAGCCTACAGATTCAAATGCTGATCTCATCCAGAAACATCTTCACAGACACACCCAGAATAACGTTGAACCGATTATCTGGGTACCCTGCGGCCCTGTCAAGTTGAGGCATAATATAATAGTAACTACCATATCGACATCTGAGAGTTTATTATTGAAACCCAGCTTCCTATTATGTTAGAACTTCTGGAACCTTAGCTTCTCCTGGGGGCTATGTAGCATTTCCCATGTGAACTTCTTTATACTTTAGCGTTTAAGAGAGTGTAAATCTCAATCTATTGAGGGCCTGAATAAAACAAGAAGGCAAAGGAAGGGAGAATTTGCTCTCTCTATGTGACAATCTCTGAGCTGGGCCATTGGTTCTTAGATATCCTGAGGCTTGGCACTGTGGAATACACTTGGTTGAAGACAGTCCAAAAGAACACAGTGGCTTGGATTCTCTGAAGATCAGCTTCAGGAAAGGCTACCTGATACTGTCTGGCCTCCCCAGACTTGTATTCCTCGCTCCTCTCTGCCTGCATGGAAAGCCCAGAGGATCGAGATTTTGCTGCTTGTCAAGGAAGAGACGTGGCTTTGAAACATGAGCCAGGAGGAAGCGAAACAAGCCCAGTGCCTCTACACATCTTGCAGATGAGCTCCGAGGAAAACAGCAGCTTCACAGGTTCCAGTTGGCCAAGGCCTCTCGGAGGCTGTCCCAGATTCTCTGTCGCTTGGCAGTGGAGTCCGCGTCGGCTGCTCAGGCTGAGGTCCCAAACTGGGTCTGCTTCCTTCATGCTCTGCACGTTTGGCTTGGGTGTCCTCATTGGGTGGGGAGTGGCCCTGTGGATAGTCAAAGCAGGAGTCCCAGTTCCTGCTTTGTGACACACCCACCGTAGGTGCTTCAGACCAGCACAGGTGTATCTGGCCGGGCTGCAGTCCTTATGGGGAGCTGGCTCACAGCACAGGTAGGGGGCTGGCGGGGTATGTAGGATATGGAGAAAGACTCCCAACAAAAGCAATTCTTACGTAATCCATCTCTAGCTACAGCCTACCGACACATGGCAGCAAAGGCCCAGAGAGAAGCCTGGATGTGCCCAGAGAAAATTGCAACTTGTTATTATAAGACCCAAGATCAATAACACAAACACAGAGACACCGTAGAGGTTTAGCCCATCTTGCAAGCTGGGGTTTCCTGGACGGAGCCAAACCTTGCCAGGTAAAGGGAACGTCATATGCAGAGAGGTAGGTCCCTGGAGACTATCAATCCCACACCCTCCTTTCTTCTTCATTGGCTACTTCAAGTTCCCCTCCTGCGTCCCCACCAGTTCAAGAGCCAGAGCCTTTGAGTTTTGGAATTAAGCCCCAGGGTGGCACATGGCAGTCAGCAGAACACATTCCAGGACAAGCTGGAATTCATTTGATAACCTGTCTCTGTGCCTGGCATTTGATAGGTACTTAATCAGTTTCCCTATTAGAGCCTTTTATTATTATTATTATTATTATTATTATTATTATTATTATTATTTCCTTTAGAGCCAAGTGTTACTCTGATTTCCAGAAAACCTGGGCAAAATAAGAGACAAAATCCTCTCTGAAAGATTTATGGCAATTTTTCTCAAAGAAGCAGATGAAGTTTCTTTCGCTCTTTCACTTCTCAAGAGAACAAAGCTGGATTACGGAGTTCAGATGGTCACGAGCATGAGAACGTTTCCATTTCCTTCCTTTTATAAGCTGAGCAAACTCTGACCCAAGGAAACTGACATTTCCATGAGGTGAGAGTCTTTATGGTGATAAACAATTCTCTGTTATCGCCAACAGTGTAGAGAAATGGTTCTTTCCACAAAGATCTAGGGTTCTGCCCAGGACAAAATAATGTCTGGCTTTTCCCCTCCTTGAGTTTATGTTCTAAGACTGGATAAGAGGGACAAATTGTCAACTCACACATCTTCATTCATGGTGATTGTGAAGGGAATGTATAAACACTACAGCATTGGGAGAATGTCTTAATCCATTGGGGCCTCTATAACAAGATATATGGTGGTTTACAAACAACAGAAATTTATTTCTCACCATTCTGGAGGCTGGGAAATCCAAGATCAAGGCACCAGCAGATTCAGTGTCTGCTGACAACCTGCTTCCTGGTTCATAGATGGCCATCTTCTCTCTGTGTCCTCACATGATGGAAGGGGCAGGAAGCTTTGTGGGGTCTCTTTTATTTTATTTTATTTTTAAATTTTTTTTTTTTATTTATTTTGGCTGCTTTGGGTCTTTGTTGGTGCACACAGGCTTTCTCTAGTTGAGGTGAGCAGGGGCTACTCTTCCTTGCAGTGTGCAGGCTTCTCCTCGGGGTGGCTTCTCTTGTTGCGGAGCATGGGCTCTAGGGGCACAGGCTTCAGTAGTTGCAGCACACAGCCTCGGCAGTTGCGGCACACAGGCCCTAGAGCACACGAGCTTCAGTAGTTGTGGCTCGCAGGCTTAGTTGCTCCATGGCATGTGGGATCTTCCTGCACCAGGGATCAAACCTGTGTCCCCTGCATTGGCAGGCGGATTCTTAACCACTGCACTACCAGGGAAGTCCCTGTGGGGTCTCTTTTACAAAGGCACTAATCCCATTCATGGGGGTTCCACTCTCATGACCTATTCACCTCCCAAAGACCTCACCAATACCATCACCTTGGGGGTTAGGTCTCACATATGGATTTTGGGGGACACAAACATTCAGACAATAGCAGAGGATATAAGGGAGTTCAGGAAAGAAGTGAAGAAGTGGATTTTAGCACCTACAGTTCCTGATTAAGTATCAGAAAGAATAGAAAAACTGCAGCTTTCGTTAACTCCCATGCTGTTTGGCTATAAGGCTTTGACCTCACGGATTACGTGAGATTTCTAATAGCTTTGGGGGAAATGAAACCTCAATGTAAAGTGATTCCAGAATAGAGTGCTCATCAAAATCACAGCCTGAGGGCATCAGAATCCCTTGGGATGCTTGTTGAAATGCAGATTCCAGGATTGGACCCAGGTCTACTGAATCAGAATTGCAAGCATGGGCCCAGAGGAATTGGTATTTTGAATAAGCTCTCCATGTGACTCTTATCCCCATCAAAGTCTGAGAACCCCTCTGCCAAAACCCCAAATCAGGACCAAGCCCAGGCAGTCTTGAACTTTCTTGCCCTTAAAGAAAACAAATTAAGTCAACAGAAAAGAGAACATGGTAGCTTCGTAGGTTTCTTGAAAATGAGGGAACTGTATGTACATGAGCTGTAACCAGACCCATAAGGAGAAAGGTTTTCTCAACCTGCAGAGCGAGTTGAATGAGATCAGTAGTTTTTGCCAAAACCTAATCCTGCAGACCTGCCATGAATAACTTTAATATTTTAAAGCCCTCACAGCATAGCCAGGATCCCCAACCAATTCAGAAAGCCTTTCCAATGTTAGTGTCACCTTTTGCTGAAAGAAGTTGCCTGTCAGGGGTCCCTTCTAAATGAAAAACATTATTTACAGAATGCTAAAGAAATTCTAATACCAAAATATGTGCTCCTGGTAGTTTTGTTGAGAGGTTTGGGCAATGTTTCCAGTAGAAGTCTTCTAAAACATTTTTATGATAACATTTAAAATCCAAAACAATGTTTTAAGGAAATTGTCTTATTTGATAGTTGGAGACAATAAGAAAAACCAGAAGTATGAAGAAACAAATTATAATGTTACTATTTGGGGTCATATCTTCTCTTTGGTAACAAATTAAAAAGTAAATTAAAAAAATAAAATGATATTAAGGGTAGCTTTTCTACATCAGAAAATTCACCAACTGCTCTCCCATAACTGTGAGTCATATTACTGTATTCATGTGGTCAAGAATTTTGAACTAGTAAGGAATCCTGAATAATTAACCTTCTCAATAGAACTATTTAACATCATTTCTTCATCACCAAATTCATGGGAAGTTCTTATCTGTTTGCTCTGTTCTGTTTTGCCAGTCAAGCCAATGCCTGAGTACCACACCTAGATTCTAGTTTCATGGGTCTGGGGTGAGGTTCAGGTGATTACAATGCATAACCAGTGTTGAGACACCCATTTATAGCCAATGCAATAGGTTTTCCTTAAGTTATTACAAGATAACTTCTCAGCAATATAGGTGCTTTACATTCCCAATAATACAAAGGTTCCTAAATTCAGATAGACTCTCCACATCCAATTTTGTTATGGAGACAAGCCAATAATTGTTCTATGCATCCCACAGTTATACGACCTAAGTCTCAGGGGTAGGTGGGTCTCTGAGCCTAATTCTTACCAAGTTTACTGGAGTAGCTTCAAAGCTCCAAATTTGAGTGTCTCGGTAAAAAAGAGTGTTATTTCTGAGGGCCTCTAAATGAAGCCAAGTCACACATGCAGCTTTGATTTTGTGTAGTTAGACATGTCGTCAGGTCAAGTGGGCAGAGCCTGACATGACATCAGGATGCTGTGAAAGCAGGTCAAGCAGAGGGAGGACCAAAGAGAAGATGACTTCCTGTCAGTAGCTGAGCCACTTCCTAAACTCCAGCCCCTGCCCACATGCATCTCACTTTCCTCCCTAATGACAATGAGCTGCTTCTCATCTCAGTGGCTTTGCTCAAGTCTTCCCTGTCTCTGGCATCCATTCCTACCTTCCCTCCTTTACCCCTCGAGATAATTTCTGTCATCCCGTCAGACTCTGCTCAGTCTCTACTCAGATGCCACCTCCCAGCAGCTGTTCCTGACACTCAGAGTGGTTCCATAGGGAAGCGAATAAAACTTAAGCTTTGGGGCCCCTCACTCGCATGGGTCCCTTCCAAACCCCTGGGAGGGGCCCCAGAAGTGCTTTCATGTGGTCATGTTTCTTAAATAAAATCTGCAGAAGTAAGACATTTTAACCATAATTGTTTCAGACTCTCCACTTCAACTACCCTTCTGTCAAACTTCCTCTTGTGTTAAGTCCTGTTAGACTGACCATAAGAAATTTTGAGAATCAGGGTAACCCCAGACTCCTACTCCATGCCTCTCCCATCTGGGGTCAGCAGATGCAAACTATTATATATAGAATGGATAAACAACAAGGTCCTACTGTATAGCACAGGGAACTGTATTCAATATTCTGTGATAAACCATAATGGAAAAGAATATAAGAAAAGAATGTAGATATATGTATAACTGAATCACTTTGCTGTACAGTAGAAATTAACACAACATTGTAAATCAACTATATTTCAATTAAAAAAATAATTTATAAAAGGGAGAATCATGGTAAATGGACATTGAATTTGGAATACATGCAGTTTAGGTTTAGTGGAATAATATGTTTACTAATAATATAACTAGTGGTATCAGTATAAGAATGGCATGTCAGCCAGGATTCAGAGAAATAGAACCAGTAGAAACTATTAACACAGATTGATGGTACGTAATTGATAGATGATAGATAGATAGATAGATAGATAGATAGATAGTTAGAGGCAGGAAGATGTATATAAACTACAAGAAATTGCTTTATGCAACTGTGCCAGACTGGCCCAGCAAGTTCAGAGGGCAGGCCATCAGAAAGGGAAGGTCAGAAGCAAGGTGAAACCTCATGGGGCAAAGCTGTTAGCTACAGCAGTAGTCTCTCCTGCCCAAAAAAAAAAAAAAAAAAAATGCTTAAGCCCAATTTTAAGACCATTTAACTGATTAAGTCAGGCCCACCCAGAATAATCTCCCTAATTTAAAGTCAGTTGATTAGGGATTTTAATTCCTTCTGCAAAATCCGTTCCCAGAGCTCCTCGATTCATGTTTGATTAACTAAATACTGTAGTTCAGCCTAGTAAAATTGACACACCAAAAAGTCACCTCACAAATAGCTTCTAGTAATATACCTAATCCACTGTATCAAATTATCCAGCCTTGACTGAAAGGTTGAGGACCAGGGTTTACACAGCAATATAAGTGTATTGTAATGTACATGGGACCAAAGTAAGTTGCAATTAGAGGAGAAACAATGAAATACATGAAACCAGAAGCTATAGAAATTCTTTCAATTTCCAGAGTGTAAAAAATGTAAGCAGAAATTTCAGTTATCATCAATGCCTAGTCAAAATGGAAGATCTAAATAACATAGTATATACAATGATAAAAGAACTACACTTATTTTCTTTTTGGCTAGGACTGTGATATTGGAGCTTTACCAAATATACGACTTGGAATATGTAACAAACATTTTTGGAACATTTCAATGAAACAGCTGACAAATTCTTCCATAGATACTGGCAGACTGCAGATTTGGATGTATAGAAAATATACTTTATCTTGTCATTTTAAAATTTATTTATTAAATAATTAGGAGAAAATGCAAGTAAATTAAAGGTAATATGAAATAAAGCAAAAACCTAGCCACAAAGCCGATAGAAATTATTCTGAGAGCAGGACAGAAACAGGAACAGGAGAATTTTCAGATAACTCCAAAACAATAATTTATAAACAGGAAGAGCTAAATTTCAAATTGAAGTAGGGAAGAGACTCATAGTTTTTATGGCAACTTAGTCAATGAAGGGAATGAAGTGAATCATATGAACATATTAGAAAAGGATTTCAATTTTTACTGATTTGACACAAAATACCAGCCTCACCAAAACAATCAAAATATGCCATTAGAAAAACAATATCAACAAACTGATTAGTGAGCATCATCAAATTAAAACGTATCTGAGATTACTCATCGCACAAAAAAGAAAAAAAAAACTCAAAATGAGGGTCCTGAAATTCAGCATATGAATATTTAGAAATATTAGAATATGAATATGTATATGAATGAAATTTAATAGAAATTTTCCTATATTTGACCATAATCCTAAAAATTTATATCATGTTATCAATAGCAAGTTGTATGGTTAAAAGAACCTTTTCTAAACTATCAAAGATTTTAAAAAATTCTGATCAATTGTACTAAAGACTGCATCATCTTTCTTTTCCCTTTATAAAAAAAAATTACAAAACCATTGCCATATAAAGTGGTGTGATGGTTAATTTTATGTGTCACCTTGGCTGGGCCCTGGTGGACTTTTAGTAAAGCAGATTACCCTCCATAGTGTGGATGAGCCTCATCTAATCAGCTGAAGGCCTGAAGAGAACAGAGAGCCAGAAGAATTCTGCTACCAGACTGCCTTTGAACTCAAACTGTAACTCTTCCCTGGGTCTTCAGCCTGCTGGCCTCTCCTGTATATTTGGGACTTACCAAGCTCCACAGTTGCATGAGCCAATTCTTTAAATTAATCTATAGAGTATATAGGTAAGTAGATTAAAAGATGATAGATGATAAATAGATAGATAGATGATACATAGATGACAGATAGACACAGATAATTGATGGATAGATGTATAGATAGACCCTTTGGTTCCACTTCTCTGGAGAACCCTACAAATACAAGGGACATCAAAATAAGCATTATAGAAGTACGTTATGGGCTGAATTGTGTCCCCCCACAAATCCATATGTTGAAGCCCTAACACATAGAACCTCAGAATGTGACTGTATTCAGAGATAGTGTCTTTAAAGACTCCATTACGTTAAAAATGAGGTTTTGGAAGCTCATATAACTCAACATCAAAAAAACGAACAACCTGATTAAAAAGATGGGCAAAAGGCCTGAATAGACATTTTTCCAAAGAGGAAATACAGATGGCCAACAGGCATATGAAAAGATGTTCAGTGTTGCTTATCATCAGGGAAATGGAAATCAAAACCACAATGAGCTATCACCTCACACCTGTCAGAATGGCCATGATCAAAAAGAACACAAATAGCAAAGGTTGGAGAGGATGTGGAGAAAAGGGAATCCTTATACACTGTTGTTGGGAATGTAAACCGGTACAGCCACTATGGAAAACAGTATGGAGGTTTCTCAAAAGAAATGAAATAGAACTACCATATGACCCAGCAATCCCACTCCTGGGTATATATCCCCCAAAAGAGAGAAAACACTAATTCTCAAAGACACCTGCACCCCAATGTTCAAACCAGCATTATTTACAATTGCCAAGATACAGAAGCAACCTGAGTGCCTGTCAACAGATGAATTCATAAAGAAGATGTGGTATATATACACAACGGAATATTATTCAGCCACAAAAAAGAATGAAATTTTGCCATCTGCAACAACACAGATGGATTTGGAGGGCATTATTCTAAGTAATAAGTCAGACAGAGAAAGAAAAATACTGTATGGTATTACTTACCAGTGGAATCTAAAATATACGACAAACTAGTGAACATAACAGAAAAGAAGCAGACTCACAGATATCGAGAACAAACTAGTGGTTACAGGCTGGGGGGCAATATAAGGGTAGGGGATTAAGAGGTACAAACAGTTAGGTGTCAAATAAGCTACAGGGATATACTGTACAACATTGGGAATATAGCCAACATTTTATAATAACTATAAATGGAGTATAATTTTTCAAAATGTGAATCACTATATTGAACACCTGTAATTTACATAATAGTGTACATCAAGTATACATCAATACAAATTCCCCCCAAAATGATCTTTTGTGTCTGGACCTCCACTAGACTGTGCAGTTCTTGTGGACAAGCACTGCTTCTCACCCATATTTGAATCTCCAGGACGTATAGCTCAATGCCTGGCATATGTATTAGGTGCTCATGGAATACTTGATGAACTAATGGGTAAATGTACAAACAGATGGCTGAGTGAACACTGAAAATGGATGAAGCAAGATATTACCAGTCTCTTAAGATATCACCTTTAATTTTAGAGTTCAAGTTACAGACTATTCACATTGTTTTGAGTTCACCTGGGAAAAAAATATCCTTAAGAATCTTCTGGCTGTGGAATTCTGATGAAAACAAGTGCAAAGCCACTGAGGAGAGCACTTAAACATTTAGTCCCCAGAAAGAATTTCCAGTTAAAAAACAAAAACAGGGGCTTCCCTGGTGGCGCAGTGGTTAAGAATCCACCTGCCAATGCAGGGGACACGGGTTCGGGCCCTGGCCCGGGAAGATCCCACATGCTGTGGAGCAACTAAGCCCGTGCGCCACAACTACTGAGCCTGCGCTCTAGAGCCCGTGAGCCACAACTACTGAGCCCATGTGCCACAACTACTGAAGCCCGCGCACCTAGAGCCCATGCTCCACAACAAGAGAAGCCACTGCAAGGAGAAGCCCGCGCACCATAATGAAAGAGTAGCCCTCGCTCGTCACAACTGGAGAAAGCCTGCGTGCAGCAATGAAGATCCAATGCAGCCAAAAATAAATAAATTAAATAAATAAATTTATTTAAACAGAAACAAAAACAAATCAACTACAACAACCAAAACCAAAAAGAAATGCAAAAAAGCAAACAAAACAAAAACTGCTCTTCTCTGCTTTATAAAACTTCCCCCCTCCCAAAAAAATGCTTATTAATATGCTACTACTTAATTTGGGTACATATATGGATACAGATGACTTATCTATTTGATTGTATGTTTGAGTGGATAATGTGAGGGTGTGAAGCATAAAACTCAGCACCCTCCCGAATACAGTTTCTTGAAAGGATAAGACATTTAAGTCTGAGATATATATTGTTTGAAGTCCAAAATATTTTCTGCTAAAACGCAGCTCTGAGTTACGATGAAAATGACTTGTGTAAAGAATTTGTAAATCGTGCCCACTCATACACTCCTCTTTCACAGTTCTAATTCTCTTCTGTATCTTTCTCTTGTATCTTAAAAGAAAAAAATATGTATATATGAAGATTTTTTTCAGTATAATTAACCACATGCTCCTTTGACACCATAGCCATTGTTTCCACTGGAACTTCCTCTAATGGAATATGTTGTGTTCTTACCAGGAAAATAAAAGCAATTGGTTTTCTATTGTCTGAAGCATGAAAGTTGTTTGTTCTCAGCAAGCTTCCCCACAATTGCCCACCTCTCATCCTGTTTCTTTCTACCTGTCACCTATCTAAGGTGGGGTATTGCAAACCTCACCTTACCCCCTACACAGTACACTACCTCTTAGTCCTTTTTGAATTAGACTCTCTTGAAAATCTAGCTATTTTCTTCCCAGAAAAAAAAAAAAGGCATAAACACAAATAGAGACATTTTGCATACAATTTGGGGGCCCTTCATAGACCCCTTCATGCCATCTAAGGAGTCCTGTTTAGGGACCTCAGGTAAGGAATTTCTGCCCGTGAGCAACCCCTTGGAAAAGGCAAGAATGAGCTGGGAGCATGGTACCCATGCAAGATGTGACACCTCCAATGTATTTTACATTGTACATAAAGCTTTATCTAAGGCAAAACTTTTTAAGCAAAAAGGAATTGTTAAAGTGAGAAAATGATATTAAAGACCTAATTCCCAATAACAGTGCCTTTGATTGTTGAATTCTGAAATAAGTCAGTGTTATAGGGGAAAGATCCAGGGAAATTGGCCAAGTCATTACGGTAAAAAATTCATTTTATGCACAGTGCTTTAACAATCTTTTTTTTTCCCAAACAGATGAAGAGTTTAAAGAATTCCTCTACTAATAATATCATTTATTTTCAGAGTACAGTGAAGTGTAAAGTAAATGGATAAATAAATCTCAGTTAAAAGAAAATGTACACTTACCAAGATCACCAAAATACAAATCCATTAAAAAGATACCTTGTTTTTTTTTTGTTTTTGTTTTTGTTTTTTGCGGTACGCGGGCCTCTCACTGCTGTGGCCTCTCCCGTTGCGGAGCACAGGCTCCGGACGCGCAGGCTCAGCGGCCATGGCTCACGGGCCCAGCCGCTCCGCGGCATGTGGGATCTCCCCGGACCGGGGCACGAACCCGTATCCCCTGCATCGGCAGGCGGACTCCCAACCACTGCGCCACCAGGGAAGCCCTAGACCTTGTTTCTGATGTCCATTTCACATTATCTAAATACATCAAGTTATGCAAATTTACATTTTTATTTCACATCTTTGCATTCTTGATATACATAAAACAAGACAAAGAACACATCTGCAATATTCAGCCTGGAAAATCCTGCTTGGGGCGAACAAGATTCTCAGCTGCCTTATTCTTTTCACACATGTAAAAATATAATTCTAAATCATTGGGGTAAAAAATCAAGATGGGTATAAGAAAAAAAGTGTCTAGATTTTTGTGTCACCTGAGGTTATTTGTACTTGGCTTTTAAAATGGTCATCTAATTACTGAATAACTATTCAATGGGTAACGATTCTTTGGGAGCTCCTTAAATGATTTCAAGAAGCTTAGCTGGTTGTTTCTGGGGTTCTTGTAATCTGTATGCATGCAGTTGACACTAGCTACACACCAATGCTGCTGTATATTCACCTAAGATCTTTTTAAACATAGTAGTCAATGTTACTATCCCTCTTTTGTGAAAATATCTTGCCAGGCTAGAAAATAAACAGTTATTTTTTCCATGAGGCAAAGGAAAAGGACAGCAGACCAGTGTAATACAGTACTAATTTGAAAGGAAATAATCACACTGAATGAAAGACTTTACCATTTTAGTTATAATCTTATGAAATTCAAATATACCTAAATCACACCATGATTCTAGATGACTGCATGTTCATTCTGTTCAATGTTGCCCATGAGATCTTTTGTATCACTAGTTCCTGGACTCGATCCACTATTAAAATAGAGAGTGTTCTCAAAAGTGTCCTCTCGAGGGAAAGGTACATGTCTTTTCTTATAAAAGAAATACGCAGCGAAGCCAGCACCCGTTATAATCAGGAGGACCACTATGACTACCACTCCTGCCACGTTGGAAGATGGTTTGGAAGGGCCCATCTTCCTTGGGTCAGCTGTAAATAAATAAACATGTTAGGAAACGAGTTAAGGGGAGGCAAAGAGTAGAATGCTCTGGAAACAATACAACTTTCTTCTTAGGAAAACTAAAATTCATAAATTTTCTTTCCAGTGACATTTGCCAAACAGAATGCAGGACATGAAAACAGAAGTCCATGTGACACAGAAGATTATTTTACATGTTAAGATGATTATGCAGTTGCAAGAATATTTCATGTATCTACGTAGCCCCGAACTAGTATAATTTTTATTTTATTTTATTTATTTTTGTGTGTGTGTTCATGTGACCCTTATTTTATTTAATAATGGCCCCGAAGCCCAAGAGTAGTGATGCTGGCAACTCCAATATGCCTAAGAGAAGCCATAAAGTGCTTCCTTTAAGTGAAAAGGTAAAAGTTCTCAACTTAATAAGGAAAGAAAAAAAGTTTGCTGAGGTTGCTGAGATCTACAGTGGGAATGAATCTTCCATCTACGAAATTGTGAAACAGCAAGAAAGTTGTGCTAGTTTTACAGCTGCGCCTCAAACTGCAAAAGTTACAACCACGGTGCAATATTTTATAATTTTAAAATATTTACACCTGTTTCAAAATAATTCGGGGGGAAAAAAGAAAGTGAGTGGTGGAAATTTGAACACATGAGTATTAGTTCACAGACAGCACTTATGAAGTTAATAGGGGGGCTTTAGGCAAGCTATAAATCTCACTTTGAGTTTTTTTTAGCAGCAAACAACATGAGTGAAAGAGGATCAGTTCCTTATTCAAGCTGTCCATAAAATTAAATTTTAAAACATTGCTTAAAAAAAAAAAAGAAAAGAAAAAAAATCACAGGGATTCCTGAGAGAAATTTCCTCGGTGGGTTCTCATAGGGCAACCCTTGGGAACAGAGCAATCAATGTCCTCAGTAAGATCTATGATAAAAACACCCACCTGACGCCAAGGCCTGCTCTTCTAGGGCATCATTTAAGGAAGGTCGATGTCATAATGACAAAGGCTAGTATAGCTCAAGAAATTCGACTGAGAGTGCAGGGTGGATAGGAAGGGATTATTGTTGTTTTTAAAACAAACAAATTTGATTGATATATTACTAATATGGAAATTAAAATTTCAAAATGGTCTTACCTTTTGTTGTAATTAATGTATGAGTAGGTTCAGCATCAACAACTGTTTGTAAAATAAGAAAATGATTAAATACTGTTGTAAAATAAGAAAATAATTAAATACTTATTAAAAACCCATAATAACTGCATGTAGATAGTGAGCATTATTTGGTTTACAAATACATCAAATCATCCATGATGGATTGATGGTGATATATGATATAGATAGACAATAAATAGATGATAGGTAGATAGATAGATGGATGATTGATTGATAGATAAAATCTGCAATTTATACAGATTGATCTATCTATCCATCCTATAACAGCATCCTATAGCTGCATGATGAGTTTGAATACATTGGAAGATCTGAAAATATGATCTCCCCGGTTGCATTTGAGCCACTGATACCCTCAAAATCTACCCAATCTACCCATAAATAATGTATCCTAGGCTAGCAGTTTTGAAAATGGCTCACTGAAGCACAAGGTATTACAAGGCATTTGAATGAAAAATAAAATAAGATTCCAACATTGCACCAAAGGGTGTGGTATCTTAGAACAGAGCTTTCAAAGAATGAAGAACTACGCAATTCTAAAATAAAATAAAATCTACTGGGGATGGAGTGTTAATTTATCCAACTCATTTACTTGAATCGCTTATCTAATTTATAATTTTGTCTCTTGGGAAAGATATTAAATGAAGTAGAATGGCATAAAACGTTATGGAAGTCCAGAGAGTATCACAGCATGGGCATATAATATTAATTCCCCCAGCCCCTGTCCTGACATGGTCTGTCATTCAATCTCCGAAGGAAACTTAATTGGTGTTACGTGATTTATTCCTTAATAAATTCTCATTCCTCCCCACCGTCCACTTTGGTTTGGCCACAGGGTAAGTATTTCACCCCTTCTTCTCTCACGCCATAGGCCTGGCTCTCCAAACTGCTCACAACTTCGCAAATCCATATGCATGGATATCCCATCATAAATGTATTGATATACCAAAAGCATTATGTCAGTTAAGCAGAAAGAGAGTGTTTTGTGCTCACTCAAAACTGCAGACAGCAACTGATCACCACGGCAGATTGGATTTCTCACTTATAAAGAGTGAGATGGGCTTCCCTGGTGGCGCAGTGGTTGAGAGTCCGCCTGCCGATGCAGGGGACGCGGGTTCGTGCCCCGGTCCGGGAAGATCCCACATGCCGCGGAGCGGCTGGGCCCGTGAGCCATGGCTGCTGAGCCTGCGCGTCTGGAGCCTGTGCTCCGCAACGGGAGAGGCCACAAAAGAGGGAGAGGTTGCAAGGAACCTGTAATCGCATTATATTGATAATTCACACCTGATATCAATATTTGAAAGAGATGGGAGCCTGGGAACACACATACCATAGGACAAATTCTAACTTACATTTTGGTCTTTTACAAATGTATCCTTTGTAGGAAGAACAGTGAATATTACTCCAAAACCCAGAAGATGCATATAAAGCGACACAATCATTTCTTTCACCAGAGGGATCTCCTGTTTTCCAGTTGACAAAGGAGAGTGGGTTGTTGTTTATCCATAGCCACATTCCTGATTATCAGAGAAAGCCAATAAAAATAGAAGTTAAAAATAACTTGCCTTAAAATAAATTCAACTTATTCATGTAAAATTTCTAAGCATGTTATTTTATACTGCAATCAACAGTTGTTTACAACCAAACTTTTCACAGGCAAGGTAACAGTAGCTAGTTGTTACAGGGAAACTGAGAATGTATTTCTCATGTAGTTTTAGTTGAAAATTTATTCCTAATTAGTATAAATATGTAAACTTATCCTCCCCTAATTGTTTTTTTCCTGGCAAAAGACAGAAAATATTTTTTAAAACTTCTTTAACTTAGCTACAGTAGATATTCTTTAATTAGCAACTTCCAAGATAGCCTAATATGTGAGTCATTTAAATTTTCACTTCTTACCTCAAATGAAAATATGAGTTTGAATTTTCAAACTCTTCACAAATTAATCATTACTTAAGGCAAGACTTTCTAGGACTGAAAACTTGTTTTACCTACAACATTTTGAAATGTTTGTGATTCAATAATCATGCTGCAAAAATTACCTTCAACATTTCTATACAATCCTATCCAAAAGTTGGCTTTGCTTTGAAGTGGCTCAACTCGATATGACAGGAAACTCGATTCAGCAGCACTTTCAATGGTAACCAGAGAGGAGCCTGCAGAGTGCAAAAGAATAAATATGATGGCAGTATATTTAAGTAGTTGAAAATATTTTTATGATGGTAGTATTGCTATTAAGAGCAATAAAAATCATCCCACTATCTCCACTTAAGGAGGAAAATTTCAAAGAGTGGCCACTTGGCTTCTAAGAATTTGTTTCCGTTCTGAAAATATTATTTTTTTAAGCATCATTTGTGTACAAGCACTCAACGACTCACCGCAGGATATACAATGATGAGTAGGACATAGAATGTTTAAGAAGGCTATGGTTCAGTGGGTAGTAATGAGATGAGAGTATAAAGAAATGTATTAGGAGAATATTTGTTTTAGGGGAAGCAACTAAAAGGGAGCATGGAGGAGACAGAATTTAAGATACCAGGGAGCATGATATTTCAAGTGGAAAGGATAGAAAATAATTCTGGGAAGAGGAAGAATAAGAGAAAAGATGAAGAGAAAGGGAAGCATAGAGTTTCTTCATGAACAGAGAGAGCTCACAGATGCATGGAATTCTCCATATTTGGTTTTTAGTAACAGGATCTGAAATAGGTAGGTAGGTAGGTAGGTAGATAGATAGATAGATGATGATAGATAGATAGATAGATAGATGATAGATAAGGCAATTATTGGGGTAAATGAATAGTGCTAATAGTTCAGTTTGGCTGGATGAATCTGGTCAATGGGTGAAAAAAGACTTGGGTTAGGTTTCACTGCAGATGGTAGGAGACTGGTATTTAGGGTAATGTGGTGATTAAAAAACAGTTTTTTTCAGGCAGTAGAATGATGCAATGCACACTAGGAGTATTAATCCAGCTGTTATGTATAGGACTGCACAAAAAGGAGAGAGGAAACAGAAAGACTGCTTAGATGACTATGGCATTGACAACCCAGTCAAAGACTGATTCAGTGCCAGCACTGTATTTTATAGTTAAATTACAGAATTTTAAATAATAACAACTTAAAATATAATTTAAGCAGTTTATGCCAGACATTTTGCTTTGGGCTTTATAAGCATGATGTCACTAAAATTTTACAACAATCTTATTAAATTAGTACTACTGTTACTCCATTTTACAGATAAGGAACCTAAAGTCCAGAGGGTAAGTAATTTACCAAGATCCTAATGATAGAGGCGAGCAAAGTCATGACATGATCCAGGCATCTGGATCTTGAGGACCTATACTTAACCATATGCTTGCACCCCATGTTACTGGGTCCTGGATTATTCTCTTGATGACTGTTTTCATTGCATAATTTCATAATCCATTATTAAACATATTTCATAGACAATAGCCTTTTCGATATATTTGTGACATATTTTGATGAATGCGAATCATTCATTTACAGGAAAATATAGTTATCTAAAGTTGAAAACAAAGTTTCTGCACATTCACTGCAAGATTTTTTTAAAAAAGTACTCAGCAACATGAAAGAAAAACAGTTTTTTAATTAAGAAAAAGCAGGTTTCAAGTGACATCATAAGGAATGGCAGAGTAAGTATCCCTGAAATTCCTCGCCTCTACAAAAGCAATAAGAACACTAACAAATCTTTCAAAATCAACTTTTTCAGAATCCTGAAAGTTAACCAGCAGCTTGTAACAATCCAGGAAGCATTTATTCAAGAAAACGGTTGACTCTCAGTAAGAAAAGTAAGCTACATGGTGTTTTAACTTGTCCTAATCCCATAGCTTTATCCCTAGCTCTGTGACTGCCTTCAAAACCAAAGGCCTCAAAACCACAGTGAAAACCAGAAGCCAGGAAGACACTGGGAAAGTCAGAATGGGATTGGGGTTCTTTCTAAGTCACATTCTCAAAGAATTTCCATTATTTGATCTCTCTGACACTTCCCTGGAAAACCTCACTTGCCTTGATTTGACCTGACTCAGAGCTCATCCAATGTAAACAGCCTTTTCCTTGTGGGTATTTGTCAAAAACTAACAGTGGCAAGTACCTAATATCACATCTGCCTGAAGCAGTGTGGGAAACAATTTTAGGTAAACAACAAGGTAACCAAAAAACTAAAAGGAAAAACTATGGAGCAAAATGTCCATAGGGAGCTTTAAGAAGCATTGACCTATTCCTGGGAGTCTAGAAGGCCACAGACACACATTGGGGTGTGTACATGCCCAGGACTATGTGCATGCCCATGAAAGATCTGAAAAGTCCCTACACTTCTGGCTCATGCAGAGCCTCAAAGTCAGCCAGAGGGGAGGGATTAGGGCCTTTTCAAGTGTTTCCTGGGCAGAAGGCTAAGCAGAGTTTTTAACTGCCTATATGAGTGTTGAAGGCATGTCTTCAGACCAAGCCCTTCAGTAAAACCTGGGGAACTTTCTGGTTCTAGGCACTAAGGAAATACGTTCCCAATCATTAGCTGACCACTAAACTAAGTAGGCAAGAGACTTCAGTAACCGCACTTGAAAAAGAATACAAACTTTACAGAATTCGTGATGTAAAGTTACTAAACAAGCAAATAACAACAAACAGCAACAAAAACAAACCTTGTGGAGTGGAAATAAACTTATTTCCAGAGTTAAATATTCATTTTTCAACAAAAAATTATAAGAAATGCAAAGAAACATGGAAGTATGACCCATACCAGCAAAAGAAGCAGTCAATACAAACTGTTCCTGCAACAGCCACACCTCTGACTTACTGGACAAAGACTTTTAAAATCAGCTATGTTAAAGATGTTTAAAGAACTAGATGAAAAAATGTCTAAAGAACTAAAAGAAAGTATGAGACAATTGCTCACCAAATAGGGACTATTAATAAAAAGGTAGAAATTGTTCTTTAAGAAATAAAATTCTGGAGTTAAAAAGTATAATAATTGAAAGGAAAACTTCACTGGAGAGGCCGAACAGTGAGTTTGACTAAGCAAAAGAAATAATCAACAAACTTGAGATTATCCAGTCTGAATAACGAGGGAAAAAAAGAAGAAAAATTTACAGTCTCAAAGATATTTGGAACATCACCAGTCAAATCAAGATACACATAATGGGAGTCCTAGGAGAGGAATGAGATAAAGAGGCAGAAATGGTGATACTTGAAGAAATACTTGAAGAAATAATGGTCAATAGCTTCCCAACATTGATGAAAAACATTAATGTAAACATGCAGGAAGCTCAACAACATCCAAGTAAGATAATCTCAAGAAGCTCCACATCATAATCAAACTATCCAAAGATAGAGAATCTTAAAAGTAATAAGAGAGAAGTGATTCATCATGTCCAAGAGATTCTCAATATAATTAACACTGCTTTCTCATCAGAAACCCCAGAGACCAGAAGGCAGTAGGATGACATATTCAAAAGGCTGAAAGAAAATGATGTTGACCAACAATTTTCTATCCAGCAAAACTATCCTTCAAAAATAAAGGAAAAGTTAAGACATTCTTTTTTATTTTTAACTTCTTTATTGGAGTATAAATGTTTTACAATGTTGTGTTAGTTTCTGCTGTACAACAAAGTGAATCAGCCATATGTATACATATATCACCATATCCCCTCCCTCTTGAGCCGCCCTCCCACCTTCCCTGTCCCATTCCTCTAGGTCGTCACAAAGCACCGAGCTGATCTCCGTGTGCTATGCTGCTGCTTCCCACTAGCTATCTATTTTACATTTGGTAGTGTATATATGTCAATGCTACTCTCTCATTTCATTCCTGC
>NW_006771155.1:1370896-1372661 GCF_000442215.2 Lipotes vexillifer
CCCCTCAAGTCCGTTCTCTCCATCTGCATCTTTATTCCTGCCCTGCCCCTAGGTTCATCAGCACTGCTTTTTAAAATTCCATATATATGCGTTAGCATACAGTATTTGTTTTTCTCTTTCTGACTTACTTCACTCTGTAGGACACATTCTAGGTCCATCCAACTCACTACAAATACCAATTTCGTTCCTTTTTATGGCTGAGTAATATTCCATTGTATATATGTGCCACATCTTCTTTAAAGACATTCTTAGATAAACAAAAAATGGAGAGAATTTGTCACTAGCAGATCTACTCTACAAGAAATACTAAAGAAAATCCTTCAGGCCAAAATAAAAAGATACTTGACAACAAGTTAAATCCACATGGAGAAATAAAGACCACCAGTAAAGGAAACTACATAGGTAAAAACAAAAGACAGTACGAATTTACTTTTTGTTTAATTTTATATGATTTAAGGACAACTGCATAAAACAATAATTATAAATCTGTGCTGATGGGCATGCAATGTATAAAGATGTATTTATATGATAATAATAACACAAAGGACTGTAGAGGGAAAGGGGCTATATAAGAGCAAAATTTTGTACTCTATTGAAATTAAATTTATATTGATTTGAACTAGATTGTTGCATATTAAGATGTTATTTATCATCCCCAGGGCAACCACTAAGAAAATGACTAAACAACACATAGTAAAAAATAGAACAAGGAAATTAAAATGGTACATTAGAGATTATCTATTTAATGTTAAAGAGGGTAGAAATGGATAAATAGAGGAACCAAAATACATAAGACAAATATAAAATAAATTAAATGGCAGATATAAATCCTGTCTTATCAGTAATTACATTAAATGTAAATGGATTAAGTACTCCAATCAAAAGACAGAGATTGGCAAAATGAATAAAAAATAAAAATAAATTTTAAAATAATACAACTATATTTTATCTACAAAACACACATTTGAGATTCAAAAACATAAACATATTAAAAGTAAAAGCATGGAAAAAGATATTCCATGCAAATAGTAAATAAAGAAGAGCTGGAGTGGCTATACGGATACTAGACAAAAGACTTTTAGACAAAAATTGTTACTAGAGACAAATAAGGATGTTTTATAATGATTAAAGTTTTAATTCATCAAGAAGATATGACAAATATAGACATATATGCACCGAACAATAAAGCCTCGAAATACATGAAGCAAAAACTGACAAAGTAGACTTCTCCTGACTCAGAATTTAAAGTAAAAACTCATAGGGAGTTTTTAAACTCCCTGTGGCAACAAAGAAGGCTCCTGAAATTCCCTTCTCCCACATACACACCAGTGAACACCTACACATGGAGCAATCCTATCAGTAAAATCCAGAAACACAGTGACTCCTACATATAGGGCAACTGAGAAAACACAAACATCTAAATGAGTAGGAAAGGCTGAGACACACTCTCTTCATAAACCCCACCCATGGCACAGTGCCGTATAATCAGGAGGGAGCCTCTAATTGCCAGATTCTCCCTGAATAGAGAAGGGTTTCAACCATACATGTAGCACCCCAAATTTTTAGGCTCCTGTTCCTCTATTTGAAGGAATAGGCCCCCCAAATGCCTAACTCTGGAAGCTAATGGGGTTTGCAGCCACGAGACGCATAGGACTACAGAAAATAAAGCAGCAGTTGTTAATGGGCACCAAACACTTGCCACGGCTATTCTCCCAGGGCTCAGCTAAGAGGGAACAGATAAAAATGTCCATCTCTCAGTCTTTCC
>NW_006771155.1:1372726-1435982 GCF_000442215.2 Lipotes vexillifer
CTTTCCCTAGAAGGGGACTGACTGCATATTTTACAACCTGCTGCCTGGGGGTCCAGCTGCTAATTTGCATGCAGCAAGGGGCTAGGTGTGATCCTCCTGGGGGAGCTGGTGGGCCCTTCTGCCACCTTCTTTCTCCGACTTGCTGCAATGATAAGATCCGGTCAGCAACAGGTCTCTGGAAGGAGCTTAGACACATCCCTGGCTTATATACTTTCCCAGGTGCTGCCTGAGGGTCCAGCTTCTAATTAGTCTGCTTTTATGTGCTAACTGTGATCCTCTCTTTTGGGATACCATCAGGTATTGGCACACCCTCAACCACTGGGAGCCACTAAAAACAAAGACAACAGCTTGTATAAACACGAAGTTTTGAGTAACAAACAGAAACTTGGGCTGGATTGACTGATGAGGTTCATCTCCCACACAAGACCACTCTCAAGACTGGGAGAGGTGTCTCTTTTATCTAATGTGCAGAAACCAACACAGAGAGTCAAGGAAAATAAAGAAAAAGCAAAATATTTTCCAAGCAAAAGAACAAGATACATCTCCAAACTGATATTAATAAAACAGAGACAAGTAATTTATCCAACAGAGAGTTCAGAATAACAGCTATAAAGATACTCAGTGAGGTCAGGAAAGTAATGCATAAACAAAGTAAGAATTTCAACAGAGAGAGAAAATATTAAAAAGTACCAAAGAGAAATCACAAAGCTGAAGAACACAACGACTTAAATGAAAAGTTCAGTAGAGGTGTTCAACAGCAGACTAGAAAACTCGAAGAAAGAAACAGTAAACTCAAAGAAAGGGCAGTCAAATATATCCTGAAGCAAAAAGAAAAAAAAGAATCAAAAAGAGTCAAGCTAGCTTAAAGGACTTATGAGACAACAGCAAGAGGATCCATCTACACATTACAGGAATTCAAGGAGAAGAGAGAGATGGGGGCAGAAAGCTTATTCAAAGAACTAATAATGGCTGCTAATTTCCCTAAGCTTGGGGAAAGAAACAGACATCTAGATCCAGGAAGCATACATAAGGAGTACCAAATATAATGAATATAAAGAGACAAACACTGAGACACATTATATTAAATTGTCAAAAATTAAAGACAAAGAGAGATTCTTAAAAACAGCAAAAGAAAAGCAACTTGTTACATAAAAGGGTACCCTTGTAAGACAAATCAAATTTTTCAGGAGAAACTTTGCAGGCTGGAAGGGAGTGAGAAGATATATTTAAAGTACTTAGAGATAAAAGCTTCCAGCCAAGAATACTCTACCTAGCAAAGCTGTCATTCAGAATTAAATGAGAGATAAAGAGTTTTCAAGACAAACAAAAGCTGAAAGAGTTTATCACCAGTAGACCAGCCTTATAAGGAATGTCAAGGGGAATTCTTCAAGCTAAAATGAAAGGACACTAATTAGTAATATGAAAATGTTTGAAAATATAAAACTCAATGGTAAAGGTAAATGTATAGGAAAATCCAGAATATTCTGATATTATAATGGTGGTAAGTAAATCACCTATAACTCTTGTATAAAGGTTAAAAGACAAAAGTATTAAAAATAACTATAAATACAATAATTTGTTAATGTATACACAATATAAAAAGATGTAAATTGTGACATCAAAAATATAAAAGGCTGGGGGAATGTAAAAATACAGACTGTTCGCATACACTCAAAGTTAAGTTGTTATCAGCTTTAAATGCACTGTTATAACTATGTTTCATGTAATCTTCACAATAACCACACAACAAAACCTATAGTAGATACACAAAATAAAAGGAAAAGAATCTAAGTAATACTACTGAGAAATCATCAAATCACAAAGGAAGTGAGCAGAGAGGAAGAAAGGAACAAAGGAAGGTCAGGACAGACAGAAAACAATTAACAAAATGGCAATATTAAGTGCATACCTACCAATAATTACTATAAATATAAATGGACTAAACTCTCCAATCAAAAAACATAGAGTGGCTTAATAGATTAAAAAAGAAAAAAAAAACAAGACAACTATATGCTACAAGAAACTCATTCCAACTTTAGGACATACACAGGCTTAAAATGAAGGGATTAAAAAAAAAATTATTCCATGCAAATGGTGTTGAGAAAACTAGACAGCCACATGCAATAGAATACAACTGGTCCACTATCTAACACTATACAGAAAAATCAACTCAAAATGAATAAAGACTTGAATGTAAAACCTGAAATCATAAAAATCCTAAAAGAAAACACAGGCAATAAACTCCTCGACATTAATCTTTTTGTATTTGACACTAACAGCAAAGGGAAAAAAAGCAAAAATAAACAAATGGGACTACATCAACCTAAAAACGTTCTGCATAGCAAAGGAAACCATCAGCAAAATGAAAATGCAACCTCCTGAATGGGGGAAATTTTCTGAAAACCACATGTCTTAATAGAGGTTTAATATCTAAAATATACAAGGAACTTAAACAACTCAATAGCAAAAAAATAACCCAATTCAAAAAATGAGCAAAGGACCTGAACAGATTTCTTTTTTTTCCAAAGAAGACTTACAAATGGCTAAGAAGTACATGAAAAGGTGCTCAACATCACTAATCATCAGGGAAATGCAATTCAAAACCGCAATGACAAAACCAGACAAGGATGTCACAAAGAAAGAAAACTACAGGCCAATTTCACTGATGAACATAGATGCAAAATTCCTCAACAAAATACTAGCAAACAGAATCCAACAGCACATTAAAAGGATCATACACCATGATCAAGTGGGGTTTATTCCAGGAATGCAAGGATTCTTCAATGTACGCAAATCTATCAATGTGATAAACCATATTAACAAATTAAAGGAGAAAAACCATATGATCATCTCAATAGATGCAGAGAAAGCTTTCGACAAAATTCAACACCTATTTATGATAAAAACCTTGCAGAAAGTAGGCCTAAAGGGAACTTCCCTCAACATAATAAAGGCCATATATGACAAGCCCACAGCCAACATCATCCTCAATGGTGAAAAATTGAAAGCATTTCCACTAAGGTCAGGAACAAGATGAGGTTGCCCACACTCACCACTCTTATTCAACATAGTTTTGGAGGTTTTAGCCACAGCAATCAGAGAAGAAAAGGAAATAAAAGGAATCCAAATCGGAAAAGAAGAAGTAAAGCTGTCACTGTTTGCAGATGACATGATACTATACATAGAGAATCCTAAAGATGCTACCAGAAAACTACTAGAGCTAATCAATGAATTTGGTAAAGTAGCAGGATACAAAATTAATGCACAGAAATCTCTGGCATTCCTATATACTAATGATGAAAAATCTGAAAGTGAAATCAAGAAAACACTCCCATTTACCATTGCAACAAAAAGAATAAAATATCTAGGAATAAACCTACCTAAGGAGACAAAAGACCTGTATGCAGAAAATTATAAGACACTGATGAAAGAAATTAAAGATGATACAAACAGATGGAGAGATATACCATGTTCTTGGATTGGAAGAATCAACATTGTGAAAATGACTCTACTTCCCAAAGCAATCTATAGATTCAATGCAATCCCTATCAAACTACCACTGGCATTTTTCACAGAACTAGAACAAAAAATTTCACAATTTGTATGGAAACACAAAAGACCCCGAATAGCCAAAGCAATCTTGAGAACAAAAAATGGAGCTGGAGGAATCAGGCTGCCTGACTTCAGACTATACTACAAAGCTACAGTAATCAAGACAGTATGGTACTGGCACAAAAACAGAAAGATAGATCAATGGAATAGGATAGAAAGCCCAGAGATAAACCCATGCACATATGGTCACCTTATCTTTGATAAAGGTGGCAGGAATATACAGTGGAGAAAGGACAGCCTCTTCAATAAGTGGTGCTGGGAAAATTGGATAGGTATATGTAAAAGAATGAGATTAGATCACTCCCTAACACCATACACAAAAATAAGCTCAAAATGGATTAAAGACCTAGATGTAAGGCCAGAAACTATCAAACTCTTAGAGGACATCATAGGCAGAACACTCTATGACATCAATCACAGCAAGATCCTTTTTGACCCACCTTGTAGAGAAATGGAAATAAAAACAAAAATAAACAAATGGGACCTAATGAAACTTCAAAGCTTTTGCACAGCAAAGGAAACCATAAACAAGACCAAAAGACAGCCCTCAGAATGGGAGAAAATATTTGCAAATGAATCAACTGACAAAGGATTAATCTCTAAAATTTACAGGCAGCTCATGCAGCTCAATAACAAAAAAATAAACAACCCAATCCAAAAATGGGCAGAAGACCTAAATAGACATTTCTCCAAAGAAGATATACAGACTGCCAACAAACACATGAAAGAATGCTCAACATCATTAATCATTAGAGAAATGCAAATCAAAACTACAATGAGATATCATCTCACACCAGTCAGAATGGCCATCATCAAAAAATCTAGAAACAATAAATGCTGGAGAGGGTGTGGAGAAAAGGGAACACTCTTGCACTGCTGGTGGGAATGTGAATTGGTTCAGCCACTATGGAGAACAGTATGGAGGTTCCTTAAAAAACTACAAATAGAACTACCATATGACCCAGCAATCCCACTACTAGGTATATACCCTGAGGAAACCAGAATTCAGAAAGAGTCATGTACCAAAATGTTCATTGCAGCTCTATTTACAATAGCCCGGAGATGGAAACAACCTAAGTGCCCGTCGTCGGATGAATGGATAAAGAAGATGTGGCACATATATACAATGGAATATTACTCAGCCATAAAAAGAAACGAAATTGAGCTATTTGTAATGAGGTGGATAGATCTAGAGTCTGTCATACAGAGTGAAGTAAGTCAGAAAGAGAAGGACAAATACCGTATGCTAACACATATATATGGAATTTAAGAAAAAAAAATGTTATGAAGAACCTAGGGGTAAAACAGGAATAAAGACAGAGACCTACTGGAGAACAGACTTGAGGATATGGGGAGGGGGAAGGGTGAGGTGTGTTAGGGCGAGAGAGAGACATGGACATATATATACTAACAAACGTAAGGTAGATAGCCAGTGGGAAGCAGCCGCATGGCACAGGGAAACCGGCTCGGTTCTTTGTGGCTGTCTGGAGGGGTGGGATAGGGAGGGTGGGAGGGAGGGAGACAAAGAGGGAAGAGATATGGGAACATATGTATATGTATAACTGATTCACTCTGTTATAAAGCAGAAACTAACACACCATTGTAAAGCAATTATACCCCAATAAAGATGTTAAAAAAAAAAAAAACGCAATGAGATATCACCTCACACTTGTTTAGGCTAGCTATTATTAAAAAGATAAGAGATAACAAATGATGCAGAGGATGAAGAGAAAAGGGAACCCTGTTAGTGTGAATGTAAACTGGTACAGTCATTTTGGAAAACAGTGTGGAGGTTCCTCAATAAATTAAAAATAGGACTACCATATGATCCAGCAATCCCACTTCTTGGTATATATCCAAAGGAAATGAAATCACTATCTCGAAAAGATAGCTGCACTCCATGTTCATTGAAGCATTACTTATTATAGCCAAGACATGGAAACAACCTAAGTGTCCATCAACAGATGAATGATTAAGAAAATGTAGTATGTATATAAAATGGAATATTATTCAGCCTTTAAAAAGAGGGAAATTCTGCCATTTGCAACAGCATTGATTAACCTGGAGGGCATTATTCTAAGGAAATAAGCCAGACAGAGACAGACAAGTACTACATGATATTACTTATAGGTGGAATTTAAAAGTCAAACTCACAGAAACAGAGGGTAGAATGGTGGTTGTCAGGGGGTTAGGGGGTGGGAGAAATAGAGAGATGCTGGTAAAAGGGTACAAACTTTCAGTTATATGATAAATAAGGTCTTAGGATCTAATGTATAATATAGTTACTACAGTTGATAATACTGTATGGTATCACTGAAATTTGCTAAGAGATTAGAACTTAAGTGTTCCCACCACAAAAAAAAAAAAAAAGGTAATATATGACGTGATGGTCATGTTAACTTGACGGTTAGGAATCCTTTCCCAACAAATATGTGTATCAAATCATCATCTCTTACACTTTAAATGTATTACAGTTTTATGTCAGCTATACCTCAATAAAACTGAAGATAAAAACTAAACATAAAAGTAAAAAGAAGTGAAAACTCCAGACTGACTTTTGAATGAACCTGAAGGAAATGAGCATGTAACCCTTGCTCGCCACTGTTGAATGAAGAGCCCTGACTTAGGACATAATCAAAATTTAGCTACAAAGTAATTCAGTGAAGTATTCAGTGGGATTTAATTAAGTAGATTTTTAAATGCACCCTGAAAAGTTCACTTTATTTGACATTTTTATTTCAGGAGGGAAATTGTTCATCTATGTCATGTCACTTGAGTTTTGTTTCGTATTTATTCACAAAGATAATCAGATCTAAATGCTTTTCTATTCATGGGAAAGCAAAATGGTTCCTGGGCACTTGTGAAGCCTGAGCCGATCAGTGATAAAAGATGAACGCAACACTATGAATAATAATCCTAACAATTTAGAATATTAGGGCAGAAAGACTTGTTCAGCGAGTCACTGATTTCTGCCAGAATTCTTTCACCTTTTGAGGCTACAATGTTAGAAATTATATTTGGGGGGCATGATGCTGACCTTTCTGTTACAATATAAATTATTAAGACAAAGAAACATATTTTTACTTTCCTTAGGTTTTTAATATACAGTGTTACTAGTATCCTGATAATCTGACGGTAAATGTGGCACTTACCCATTCGAAGACATTCCAGAGAAGCTTGGCCCCAATTCCTTGTATATGAAGACTCGATATAGTAGCAGTGACCATGGAAAGGAATCCACGCTGTGTGCTCTGACTCGGGGCATCTACCAGGCAGCTGTGGAGGTTCAGTGGCAGGGATTTCTGTTAATAGAAAGACATTTCAAATAAAGTAAGACCTGAAGTTTCTTTAGTACATAGAATAATATATTAGCCATTAAGGAAATTTTCATCGCCTATCATTATTTTTTTTTAAGCTCTAATGGTAATCATTTGGATATGCCATTTCTATTATTGAGTATTCTTTTTACTTTATCTTTTTTTTTTCATTTAAAATGTATTTCCATAGAAGGTACTATGGTATAACGGCAGTCAATCACATTCATAATTAAGCATGTAGATCTATAGATACCTACAAAGACGTTAATAAGTTCCCCTAAAAGGTAAACCAGAAATAATTTGCAAAGGCAGTCTTCCTTCTAGACATTTTTCCTTTTCTAGGATCCTAGCCCTTATAAAACCTTCTTAGCTATGACTGACATTGATGTTATAACTAAATGGTATAGGTAGAATTCTAGGACTTTACCACTGTCCGACTCTATAACTGTATTCTAGGACTGTATCACTGTAATATCACTGACTCTGATGAACCTACAAACATTCTGATAGAATTATTTTGATATAGCTATGCTGTCAACATCAAAAGTAATCTTCATTTCCTGAGGACTCTGACATCATAGATTCAGAGGCCTATCCCAATAATAAAAATTCAGAAATGTATAAAGAGAAATAAACTCTAGCAATGAAGAAAAATTTCTCTCTCTGTTATTTTGATCTATATATATTTGTTTATTGCCAGGTCAATCTTTGGTTAGGTGAAGGAATATGTTTTATCTTATCCTTAAGCTACCCCAAAACACGTGACTGTTTAAGAATATCAACAGTGGTTTGTATTAACTTATTGAGAAAATCTCAAATCCCTTGATTGTTTTTGTGGATTCAATTACCGTCTGATCTTTTGCAGAGAAAATAAAAACTTTCATTGCAATGTGCTGTCTTCCAATAGCCGTCAAGATCCATGTAAACACACGCTGACTTCAGTCTGGGTTCATCAGTGGCCCAATTAGTGTATCTCACCCTCCATTTATCGGTCCAAACATATTCATTATTGGTCTGCAAGAACAAAAACAACTATTAACATGGAGCCTGACTTCGTTTAGAAAATACCAGAAGAACCCAGCAAGGAGTAAAAAGTATATTTAAGGCTGTGATTTGACAAAGAATCTTCAACATTTGGGAATTAAAAGAACATTATAAATCAGTTCTACCAACTCAAATTCAGGAGATGCAGCCTTTTTTTAAGAAAAAACTACATCTTAAAGCTCCCCATGAAGACATCGTTGGAAGCTATTCTGAAAAACACAGACTTAAAAACCTATGTCTTATTCTAGAAAACTCTATTTGCAGGCCCTCAGGGCAAAAGAGGGGTTTTACCTTCGGAACAAGTAAAACACGTATTATATTATCATTTAAATGATAATAAAAACTAAGTCATTTTCCTTGAACTCATGGACCCCTGAGAGAAACACTTTTCTAATCTTCTTACTGTTTGGCTGTTGAAACAGGGCCAACGACAAATGACTTATGCAAGGTGACAAGGCTGGATAAGAGAGGAGCCTAGGTCTCTTACCTTCCAGTTAGGTGGTCTTTCAACCAAAATGAATCTGATGGCATCTTTTAAAGATAATTGTTTTATTCAATTTGCATACTTCTTATAAAATTTATTTGGGCAAATTTATGGTCACATACAAATTAATCGACAACATCAAAAAGACTACTTATCAATAATGTTCTTTTGACAGTCTAAAAGAAATTTTACAGGTAAAGCCTCACAACAGATGCTGTATAACTTAATCAGAGATAAGTGAATTTTTAAACCATTCAAACAGCTGTCCCCCTTTTAACTGCATTATTTAATTTACCAAAGCAATTACCAAAGATTTAATGACAAAATCAAAAGCATGCATTATCTCAAGTTAGAATTTTGTAGTATTCTACCATATTTAATCAAATAATGCTGGCATAATCATTAACTCCATAGATGTAATAAATATAACAGTATTGTTTTAGTTATAAATGTTGGGATAATGGAAAGCTATTTAATCTTTCTAACAATAAATAAAAGCCTATTTTAAACTCGTAAGAGAATTGGGACCATATTTGTGAGAAGAAAATATATGAATTATCAAGAGAATTAGTTACTAAAAGGAGATTCAACATAGAAGTAAAAATGCCGTGCTTAAGTTTAAACACAGAAATCATTGTGTAACTACTTAATTTTAAATGTTTACTAACCTACTTAGGAAATACTCATTGCAAGAAGTGTAAATGTTGATCTCTGCATCATGGTACAAGAAGTTCTACAAAGTCTGGCACCAGTCTACTTTCCAGCTATACCCCCTTATCTCCTTTTATTTCTTCTTGGTACTCCTTCCTTATGAGCCACCATCCTAGACCACATCTGTAAAGTTTGACTTTCTCAGAGAAGCCCTGTTGGTCCTCTCCCCTTGCACAAATGATCGCTTTTCTCTCCTCTCCCAGCACTTTGTATATACCTCTCTTTGACACTGTATTATCTCTTGATTACCTGTTGACATCTCTATTTATTGTACTAGGAAGCTTGCTGATTGACTAGTTAGATGGATGTATGGATGGATGGAGGATAGATGGATCCCCTGGCATCAGAGAAGACTCATTTTAGGAAAATTTTGGCAACTCCCACACCACTCTTAGTTCTGTGCCTCAACCCTCACTCTACACCAACTTTTGCCAACCTTCCTCCTCTGTTATGGAATACAGGGAATTGACCGCATTGAAATCTGTCACACACGGATGGAAGCTGCACAGCTTCAGAACAGATAGCAACTCTAGAATGACTTTTCACAAAAAGTAAGGAATATCCTCACCACCCAGGAACTATGCCCCTGAAGCTTTCTTAATTCCTATGGCATAGTTGTAATCATGACACTAGAAAGAAATAAGTTAATAAATAAAACTGTTTAGATGTAGAACTTAATTTTCATACTCAAAATATACAGTAACACTGTATATTAAAAACCTAAGGAAAGTAAAAATAATAATATCAGTTAGGTAAGTCTTAGTTTGATTTCTGACATAACATCACTAACTTGCTAGATCCTTGCACAGGGTCCTAGAGAAATTGGGTCTTGTACATGTCAGTATCATTTCCAAAGCCCAGCAGGTTTTTACACACAACAAGTATTCAACAGAATGAACAGAAGAGAACCATATTCAATCACAATTTATCAATCATGTCAAGTCGCACATGCTTCCAGCATCTTACCAAGTTACTGTTCAGGGCGATCCACACAGGTTCATTCAGTGTTTGCATCTGCATCCATGCAAATGCATTACTATAGGGATCTAGAATGCTAGCAATCAGGGAAGTGTGAAGCTTGCAATAATCATCTGCTTCATGCCACTGCAGCTTTAATTTCATGAGTGAATAGCTACTTTCGCCATATTTAATAAAGCCATCTGTTGGAATTGTTGTTGGAGAACTAGGCAATGAAGGGTCTGGAATAAAAAATTATTTCCATTAATATTAAACATTACCTGAGTGCCATCAGTACATGACTTCTATACCTCACACATCCTAAAAAGAATCTGAACAGCACAATTCAAACAGTCAGGTGTTAAACATATTTTCATGAGCCATTTCCCACCAGAACACAAAGTTCTATTTTTTAATCAGTATGCCTGATTGAATTAAGTCATTTCCAAACTCTATTTAGAACATTAAGGTAAATACACGATCAAGTTTCTAAACTATAAAACCAAAAACACTTGCAAATACTATGAGATCTAGTATCTGGATGAAAGACACGCCACAGTTTAATCTCATAAATTAAAGAACATCTATCATCCTGTCAACACGAATCTTTTTTTTTTTCCATCTTGGTCAAATTTTAAGGTCAAGAACGGTCTTCCTCTCCCTCCCTTCCCCCACCCGACTCTGTTCCATTCCACTCATGAATTTGCATCTATTTGTAACTATTTGACTTCACCTGTGAATCATGTACCTTCAAGAAATTGGTTTATGCTCTGGAATGAAGCCATATAATAGTTTCCACTTCATTTAACCTTGATCTCAGGATCAAGCTTTAATCTTAGGATGATTTCCCATGTGAACCCCATATCTTATCCAAACTGAAGCCTTTGCAAGCTGGCGTCACTCTGGCTTTCTTTCCTCCTCAATCTCTCAGCATGCGTTTCTAATAACTACTCTAGACCCACCCATACTTTGGGCCACTTCCTGTCAAGACCCAAAAAATATCTTGTTTCTGGGCACCTTGGCTGATGCCTTAGGGCAGAACAGAGGTCAGCGGATGAGAGCCAGAGGGTGAAATCTGGCCTGTTGTCTGTTTTTGTAGCCCATGAGTTTTTAAATGGTTGGGGAAAAAAAAACAATGAAAAATATTTTGTGACATGTAAACAATACATGAAATTCAAATTTGTGTCCATAAATAAGGTTTCAGTGGAACTCGGCCACGCTCATTTGTTTACGTACTGTCTATGATTGTCTGCGATCACAGCAGAGTTGAGTCATTGCAACAAAAACTTTATGGTCTACAAAGCCTGCAATATTTATAATCTGTCTCTTACAGAAAAAGGTTGCCAACCCCTGGTCTAGGGTTCTAGATGTCCCTGCCTACTGATGTTGTCTTGGCCAGTTCTCCAACCTGTTCCACTGCATACCAACCCAACCCACCATGTGCCTTGTTCTGTCACTCCAAGAATGCCAAATTTTCTTTTGAAGAATCTGGTAAGGCAACAATTTTAATTCAGCAAGGAGGGCAGCCTCCCCTTTCTTCTGCTGTTGCTGCCACCATGTGTTGATAGAATAGCATTAAACCAAGAGACCCAGCCCCAGATCCTTACATGTTACAGCCAGTAGGAAGTAAACAGTCTCATCATTTCCCAGCTTGGAGAGAACTGGGTTTGTCTTAACAACATGGGAAAAGTTTTGGACTGCTAAAAGTGCCCAATGAAGCTTGAGATAAAGCTTTAAGAAGCTTCACCAAAGACTTTATGCAGCCAGGAAATTAGCTCATTTATCCAATTAGCTTGTTTATTAAAACACTCATAGAAAAAATTATAAGGAAAAAACTAAATTACTGAGAGGTTATTTTCAGGTGGTTAGATTATGGGTAATTTTTTCTCTTTATGCTTTTCTGTATTTTCTAAAATTTCATCAAGGGACATGTGTTTCATCAAGGGATTGTTTTTAAGTGTTTTATATTCATATGTATTCATTCATGTTTTTATTTATGTATCTTTATATATTTACATGAATTCATATATATTCATTCATACATACTCATATATATGAATAAAAACAACACTGTTTTACTTTTTATTTATTTAATTTTATTCTTTTGGCCACGCTGCACAGATTGCGGGATCTTAATTCCCCAACCAGGGATCAAACCCAGGCCCTAGCAGTGAAAGCCCTGAGTCCTAACCACTGGACCACCAGGGACTTCCTGAAGACAACACTGTTTTAAAAAAATACTGAACACACATTCTTTGTTGAAATTTTAGAAAATATAGAAAAGCATAAAAATGAGAAAAAAATTACTTAGAATCTAACCACCTCAATATTTTAGTGTTTCCTCATAATTGTTTTATATATAGAGAGAGATATATAGATGTATAGACATGTTATATATAATATAAATGCAAATATATATACATAGAGAGAAAGCGTTAGAAAGAGACAGTTTTTGATAAATGAAGAAAAATACAATAGTACAATGAAGGAACTAAAGGTCTTAATCCCACGATGCAAACATATCCACTATTCCTATTTTGATGCATTTCCATCACCTTCTTGTTCTTTTATTTTAAGGGGGTTCAAAGTGTTTTTTGCATCATCAGTAGTCTACAAAATTTCATATTCTGCCTTTTTCACGTTAACACTGTCGACCTTTCCTGAAACCTAAGTCATTAAAAATTGTCAAAATATCTTTTGTTGGCAGCAAATATTCTATCCCTTGTGTTTACAGGAAGAAGAAAAAGAAGATTTTAAACAAGTTTAGGAATCATCATTCCCTCCTGGAAGGGGACTCCCCTCTTTCCCCAAAGTCTGGAAGCACAGATGCATTACCAGTGGCCTAAGATTCTGGTGCTCCAAGGGTGTAGCAGAGAGAGAAAAGCGGCATGGCCTGGACCTTCTTTTGGATCAATAGGAGGTTAGAATTCCTGCAGGATTTTGCAATCATCTGAAAATATCTTCAGCGATTTTTAGTCATTGTCTTGAATTGATATCAGTTCCCTGACTCCCCAGAAAGTATAGAAAAATGTGTTAGATCCGGGAGATCAAGTCGCTTCTAATTCAAGGTCCTCTGAGAGCTCTGCTCAGGGTGACAGCAACCCACCTCATCTTCAACCCTCATGTCTACTCTATCTTTTATTTTCTGAACTTCTTACGTAGCCAAACGTTTCTATTCTAATTTCACTCGAAACTAAAATGCACACGACCATAATCTTGATTCTGGGTCGATATCCACATATCTGTTTTATTTTCCTTGCACCATATTTAGGCTTCCTAAGATGAAAAAAGGACCACAAATAAGACATCTACATTTTTAGAGACACAGAATATATAACAAGTAATGAGGCATATAGGGTGTTTTGGGGCAATGGTTCTCAAATGACACAAACTGAAGTGAGGTATCCCTACCCTGACATTTTTTTCTTTTAAGGTAGAGGTAAGCAAATATCCCAAATTTCTAACAAAATTAGAAAAAGTTTCAACCTCTAGTTTAATCTGTGCAAACTTTCTGGTAATGGATGAGGGGGCACATTCATGAATAAATTACAGAAAATATCCTTTTTGTCTGTCACAGCCATCCATGGATGAAAGTGAGAATCACATAAACATGTTGATGGGGACTTCCCTGGAGGTCCAGTGATTAAGACTCCGTGCTTCCACTGCAGGCGGCACAGATTCGATCCTTCGTCGGGGAACTAATATCCCACACGCCACACGGCACGGCCAAAAAAAAATTTTAATTATTTAATTAAAAAAAATTTTTAAAAACAACGTGTTGATGTGCAAGGGAAGGGTCACTTTTTTAAAACAAAACTTTATTTTTTTAGAGCCGTTTAAGGCTCACAGCAAAATTGAGAAGAATGTCACTTTTTAAAAAGTATGGAAAACCCCCACCTCTTACAGCCCAGCCAGGTCCAGTAGGACTTACCGGGAAGTGTCTGGCATATATAACCTCGCTTACTGTCACAGGTGTCATCCATCCATTTTCCTGCATCCCTTGACTTCCCTCCGATAATAAGAACACAGTCAGCCTGTATATTCATTGAGAAGAAAAAAAAGCCAAATGTGGATAATTATTTAAACCAATTCATTAATAAGCAAAAAAAAAAAAAAAAATCCTTTCTCCCTAACCTCCAACTTTAAGGATAGTCCTAATTCATTTACAGCATGTTCAATTCATCCCTACTTTCCACGCAACTGGCCAACTTCCATGCAGATCCCTCACTGAACCCTTGTTATTTTAATTGAAAATTAAGCAGAGTTGGATAAATTTTGGAGCTGGTTCTGAGAAACGCTGCTGTCAGAAATCTCATTAATTCCCTAAAAGCTACCACAGCTTTCACCAGGGCCAGAGCCGTCTTCTCAGCCTCCAGCCTCATTATCCCATGAGCCTCAACTAACTATCAGGAACCCCTAACAGTACATTTCAAACATTCTCTGCTCATTCCCATCCCCCTTCTTAGCTATTCTTATCTTTCATTATCCTGGCTCAGCATCTCTGCTCTAAACCAGGAAACCTACACAGAACAAACATGTTTCCACTACACAATGAAGGTGAACATTTCTCTCCCACTCTCTTTATCAAACTATATTTAATCCTCTTCATTTTACAAGTCCTGAAATTGTAACAACACAATATATGTGTTTTGATTCCAGTTTTGTGGAATACAAACTTTATGTTTTTACACACGCTAAGAAAAAAATCTAGGAATAAAACCAACAAAACAGTGTTGTTTTTTTTCCTGGAAGGTGAGTTTACAGATTTTGTTTGTTTCTTTTGTTTCTCCTTTTCATTATGCTCTAAAAACAAAAAACTTGTGCAACATTGAATTTGTTTTTAAAATGAAATTTACCACTCATCCACCAAATCTTTCTAAGCAAACCCTATCTCACTCCAGTCTACTTTTCAGCCCTCATTTATGTAATAAGGATTGAAAGAATTTCTCCTCGGAAAGTCACTTACCCACAACCAGAATATATCTACCCTACACATAGCTACCAAATTAATTATCATAAAGATGCCATCTTTATGATATAAGATTGTTTTTCTGCTCAAACCTTTTTTGTGTGTGTTTGTTTGTTTTTTTTGCTGCCTATCTGACAAAGTCCAAACTCTTTCTTAGGGCATCTAAATTTCTCTGAATTCTGCTTTCCACGTTCTAAAGTCGATGCCTGTTTCTTTTCTGCATGACACTCCTACTATATTTAAAGCTCTTTACTTCCACCCAAACCCATCTTGTGCCTTTTTCTTAAAGACTTTATTCACCTTTCCCACTTAACACAACCTTCCCCATCCTCTTGCCATGATCCCCTAACCATGATGTTTTAAACTTCTTGGGAAGAAGACCCACATTCTTCTCCACATGCCTTCTTTCCATCAAATGAAGAGCTCCACAGATACGTGCTGCCTGATCAGATCACTGCATCCCACAGTAAGTATCTTTCCTCCTAACTACTATCATGCTTTACAGCTGATCTTCTCATTACACACTTTCATTTTGTTCCTGTCATCTTTCTTGAGGAAGACTTGGGGTCTAGCTTAGGTGTAAAAGCTTCTTCAAGGTAGAATAAAATCTTATGTGCCTTCCTGGATTCCACAATGCCTAGTATGGTGTTTAACACTGATCAGTCGGCTTCAATGATATAAGATTAAAAATAGTGAAATAAAGAAGCAATTGTCATGTACCACAATGTTCACTGAAGCTCTATTTACAATAGCCAGGACACCGAAGCAACCTAAGTGTCCATCGACAGATGAATGGATAAGGAAGATGCGGCACATATACACAATGGAATATTACTCAGCCCTAAAAAGAAACGAAATTGAGTTATTTGTAGTGAGGTGGATGGACCTAGAGCCTGTCATACAGAGTGAAGTAAGCCAGAAAGAGAAAAACAAATACACTATGCTAACACATATATATGGAAACTAAAAAAAAAAAAAAAAAGGTCATGAAGAACTTAGGGGCAGGACAGGAATAAAGACAGATGTAGAGAATGGACTTGAGGATATGGGGAGGGGGAAGCGTAAGCTGGGACGAAGTGAGAGAGTGGCACGACATACATACACTACCAAATGTAAAATAGACAGCTAGTGGGAAGAAGCCGCATAGCACAGGGAGATCAGCTCGGTGCTTCGTGACCACCTAGAGGGGTGGGTTAGGGAGGGTGGGAGGGAGATGCAAGAGGGAGGAGATATGGGGATAGATGTATACGTATAGCCGAGTCACTTTGTTATAAAGCAGAAACTAACACCATTGTAAAGCAATTATACTCCAATAAAGATGTTAAAAAAATAAATAATTAAAAAAATTTTTTTAATTTTTTTTAAAAAGAAGCAATTGTCTGTCTCTTAGGTTAATGCACTTAGCAGAGTGTTTGACACATACTAAGCACTCTGCAAACAGTAGCTCAATCATGATGATGATGATGACGATGATAACTTTAGAAGCAGTAGGAGCTTGCAGAACTACACCCCAAATACTACAACAGTTTCAAGAGTTTAGGGGGAGCTGATGCAAAGAACATTGCTAACTCTGGGTTCAAGCGTACATGCTGACGACAGCCTGGGCCCATACTGGAGCTGGCTTTCCCTATTCCTCGCTACCATCACCATCTACGTCCTCCCACCCCCAACCGAAAGATGAAGAGTTCTTAACTGAATGTATACCCCTTCCTTCAAGGCTGGCTCAGTCTGCAACAGTTAAAATGTGCAAGAATGAATCAGATCAAGAAGTACTCTGGCAGAATTTTTCACAGAAGATTAACCACTAATACGTCGACCTGAAGCAAACGGACAGTGTACGGAGAGGTGACCGGAAAGCGATATTTACATCTTCATAAGAAAGGCTACTCCTTCTCCCACCAGGGTAACCTTTCCCCCAGTTTGTGTAATGCACTCCTCGGCCATCCGTCCAAAGGAAGGTGTGCTCTGAATTGACATCATTCAGCCCAGTCCAGGTGTGAAAAGTGGAGTTTTTCATATGATACGTAAGGAATGCTGAAAGAAAGTTTCACAAGATCATTGTGAACTTTGAGGGGAAAGACTCCAATATCAAAAATTCTCAGAATACATTAATTTACAAATACCGAGCATGTGATCAATGTCTTTATTATCATTTAAAAGTACTTACCATGAAAACAAACACATTCTAACCTGAGCAGCATGTTATCACGTCAGCTTTGGACTTTGTTTCTCATAATAAAAGCCTAGGTTTTACCTGGGTCACTGCAGATAGTTGTATAGGCTGTGCCCTACCCAAGGACACTGGGGTGCTGGGGCCGGGGAGGCTGAAGTCCACCCTATGCCCCACCCTCCATTTTGTACACCCAGATCTGGGTTGTGGCTGCCTACCATCCTGCACGAAGAGGTACTTTTTTCTAATTCACGCACCGTCATCCTGTACTAGTTAGCCGGTGTCCAGTTTCTATAAATAAGATAACCTGATTATACTGGGCTGGCCAAAAAGTTCGCTCGGGTTTTTCCAAAATGGATTAAAGACCTAAATGTAAGGCCAGACACTATCAAACTCTCAGAGGAAAACATAGGCAGAACACTCTATGACATAAATCACAGCAAGATCCTTTTTGACCCACCTCCTAGAGAAATGGAAATAAAAACAAAAATAAACAAATGGGACCTAATGAAACTTCAAAGCTTTTGCACAGCAAAGGAAACCATAAACAAGACCAAAAGACAACCCTCAGAATGGGAGAAAATATTTGCAAATGAAGCAACTGACAAAGGATTAATCTCCAAAATTTACAAGCAGCTCATGCAGCTCAATAACAAAAAAATAAACAACCCAATCCAAAAATGGGCAGAAGACCTAAATAGACATTTCTCCAAAGAAGATATACAGACTGCCAACAAACACATGAAAGAATGCTCAACATCATTAATCATTAGAGAAATGCAAATCAAAACTACAATGAGATATCATCTCACACCAGTCAGAATGGCCATCATCAAAAAATCTAGAAACAATAAATGCTGGAGAGGGTGTGGAGAAAAGGGAACACTCTTGCACTGCTGGTGGGAATGTGAATTGGTTCAGCCACTATGGAGAACAGTATGGAGGTTCCTTAAAAAACTACAAATAGAACTACCATATGACCCAGCAATCCCACTACTAGGTATATAGTAACCTAAGTGTCCATCATCAGATGAATGGATAAAGAAGATGTGGCACATATATACAATGGAATATTACTCAGCCATAAAAAGAAACAAAATTGAGATATTTGTAGTGAGGGGGATGGACCTAGAGTCTGTCCTACAGTGTGAAGTAAGTCAGAAAGAGAAGAACAAATACCATATGCTAACACATATAAATGGAATCTAAAAAAAAAAAACGTCATGAAGAACCTAGGGGTAAGACGGGCATAAAGACACAGACCTACTAGAGAATGGACTTGAGGATATGGGGGGCGGGGGAAGGGTGAGCTGTGACAAAGTGAGAGAGAGGCATGGACATATATACACTACCAAATGTAAAATAGCTAGCTAGTGGGAAGCAGCCGCATAGCACAGGGAGATCAGCTTGGTGCTTCGTGACCACCTAGAGGGGTGGGATAGGGAGCGTGGGAAGGAGGGAGACGCAAGAGGGAAGAGATATGGGAACATATGTATATGTGTAACTGATTCACTTTGTTATAAAGCAGAAGCTAACATACCATTGTAAAGCAATTATACCACAATAAAGATGTTTTAAAAAAAAAAGGCATGGAGATTAAAAAAAAAAAAAGATGTTATGGAAAAACCCAAACGAACTTTTTGGCCAACATAATAATAACTAGGGGCCAAAGAGAGCTCTTAATCTAAAAAAGTTCTGAAAATAAAAACTATTTGTCAAAACGAAAAAGCATTAGGCTGTCAAATGATCACCACCTTGGACTGACAAACCAAAAGAGCTACCCAAATGGAACTCCTCCAGGGCAGCCAGTTCCTAAGGGGTCAGCAGCCACCCACGTCCACTGCGCATGCTTGGACCCAGTGGGCATCCTGGTGCTAAGTGCTCACATCATTGGGAGAGAAATTCAGAGAAAGCAGGACAAATATGGCCTCTTGCTCCTTTATCAATTCTGTGGCAGACAGGATGGTGGCAAATATCCAGAAACTGTAAAAGGCTTAAATGTACATGTTCCCCATCCCTTCTCCAGCAGCCCATCCCCATGCCTGCCACACCATGGCAGCTGCCTTCTGAGGCCAGCAACCTCACCTGCCAGGACCTGTGGACACCAAGGACACTAGATGGACACCAAGTGAATGAGCACGGACTCTACAGGACAATTTCCAAACTCTGCTTAAACACGACTCCTGAATGCAAATAGGAAACCAAATGACTAAGCACTTGGGTTACTAATAGAAAATGTAAAATAGAAAGAAGGCCACAGAGATTATCTGTTTATTCATGAACAAACAGTTCCACAGGAGGGTCACTGCTACGTGCTTACTCTTCGTCAGAGCAATAGACGCCACTACATTGCTCAGAGATTTGCTTATTTCTCAATTAACTCAAAGTAAAAAAAAAAAAAAGAAAAGAAATTTCTTATAATATTTTTCAGAAAGAAAAGAGCATGGGTAGACATTTACTTTGGTTTTTTTTAATTTCCTAAATAAGATCATAACTCTTGCCTTATCCCCAACTTGAAATGAAATGTGGAAAAGCTCTACCTGCCAATATTTCAACACTGACTTGTTTTCTGCCAAGAACCACAAAAAGAATTCAACAGCGTGTGCCTGTGTTGCCAGGAATAATGTTAGTTTATCTGAAAATTGTTCCCTTCTGCACATCTCTATGACCCAGGTTCTAATTTTGTTATGGCAAGAATCAGCTCTTTGTGGTTAAGAGAGGGAATCAATTATTGTGTTTCTCTGCTGGGTAGCTAAGCCCAGAATGTGGTAGACCAGTTAGAGAAATGTGAGTATTATATTCCTGAATTTTTTTTATTGTGTGCTATGGTTTGACACTTTTCTTTCAGTGTCTGGCAAAAGCTGCTGAACTTGTCAAAGGTTCTCAGTGAAAAGCCTGGTTGATTTACTGTAGAATGCGTCCCAAGAAAGCACATGGTAGCATTTATGGAGTGAAATTAACATTTAGGAGAGCACCACACAGCGTTCCAAGGTCTCTCTTCTTTCTTACCTTTTTTGAGGTATACCATTTTTTCCCAATAAATGATTTTGGAAGTCAAAGAACCTCAGAACCAAAAGGGAACTTAGAAATCATCCAGTCTACATCTTTCCCCAACGACATCGCATAAATTCCTACACACGACAAATATGTATTGAGCATCTTCCATGCTACATACCAGTCAACATATGTGACTCTGCAGCACCCATTTCAGTACCTTCCAACAAAAGCATTTTCACAGCCCTTTAAAAAAACTCACGAAGCATCCCATCCAATTAGTTCTAATTGTTAGAATAACCTCCTAATTTTGAGCCTACATTTGTTTCCCTGTAACTGCCACTCATGGGTTCTAAGTCTTCCTTCTTTAGTGGGACGATCCTTCAAAGTTCACATCCTCTTTTCCAGGCTGTGAAACCTAGGGTCTTTCAAACCATCCTCACTCGCTGCTGGCTGTGGTTTCCAAACCTTCATCAGTTTAGCTGCTGTCATCTGAAAGGCCCGCAGTTGGTCAACATCATTTTTAAAGTAACTAATTTAACCTAATATCTACTTCCAGTAAGGTGGCCCCAAAAAGACCATGTGAAAGGGGTCAAGTACCTTTCTCTTGACCACAATATAATGAATTTTACAATCTGCTATATGTAAGTGGTGTGTTTCTTCATCCTGTTCTTCAAAGCTCTGGCTTATCCTTATGTTTTATCAAATTTTTTTTTCTCAATTTGTTCAAAGTTCATATTGAAAAATTAGTTTTATTGCATTATAAATTCTATATCAAGTGACTAGAAGAGCAGTAAAGGGAAAATGAGCAAAATTTCTAATTTTATTCCTGGAACTACTCTTCTTTGACTCTTTGGTGAAAAAACTGGTTTGGCAGAAACAGATGGAATTGAAGCTGGAAGACCCAGTTTGATTCCCAGTCCTACCCCTTGCCCTGTAAGCTCCCTGATCTGAAGCTCCCTGAGCACATTTCCTCATTCACAAGGGACTAATGATTTCCTGCTTCATAGACTTGTTATGAAAATGGAAAGGCAATTTACATGTAAAATGCTCAGCATAAGGCCTACAACTAACAAAACAGCTCCCAATATGTGCTGGCTTTCCCTTCCTAGTGTTTACTCTGGAACACCAAAAAAATCATTTACTATAAGCAACATTCTACCATTTTAGGGAAAAATGTTACATATTTATGTGCATCACTGACTGTAAAACGGCCCACACACCTTGCTCTTTTTCATTGTGTATGGACACCAGATTTCCTCCAAATCCTATGCAAGCTTTTCGTGCCTCTTGCCAATTTTTTCTTTCTTCTTCAACAAATCCAAAGATTTTGAAACACTCGGATGGAAGGAGAAAAAAATCATAGGGATTAGATAAAGATAACAGTATTTGCTCTAAAGAAATCAAAATGATCCATGAAGATTAGAGCTAAATATACATTTGCTCACAACCAAATAGAAATGCAAAAAATTGTTAGTTTTAGGGCTTCCGTGGTGGCGCAGTGGATGGGAGTCCGCCTGCCGATGCAGGGGACAAGGGTTCGTGCCCCGGTCCGGGAGGATCCCACATGCCGTGGAGCGGCTGGGCCCGTGAGCCATGGCCGCTGAGCCTGCGCGTCTGGAGCCTGTGCTCCGCAGCAGGAGAGGCCATAACAGTGAGAGGCCCGCGCACCGCAAAAAAAAAAAGAATTAAATCACTCCCATTTCCTTTCTCCCTTGGGACAAAGGGCATGACTATTTGGGTAATACCGTCAAGTCTACTATCAATTCCCACAGAGAATTTAAAATGGAATTTCCACATATTCTTGCCTAAAATTTTTAAAGTGATGAGGCAAGCAAACATTAACTTGAAACTGAAAGCTTTGCATTGCTACTCTCCACACTAGTCAGTGACATGACTACAACTAAGTTTTCTTAGTACCTTGTAATTATAAAAATTCCAACCTTCCTTACAACCTCCTGGGACCGAGGGTGTGGTAGGGAGAGCCGTGGCATTGATACTACTGTTATGGCGTTGACAAATGAAGGCATTTGGATAACCACAGTTAATGTCATTCCAGAACCCTGACAAAGAACAGAATAGTTAAATTAGATTTACATGCTTAAAAGCAATGTTTTTAAAAAAAACTTTTTTAAAAACACTTCTTTTAAAAAAAACACCTTTGTATTGAAATACAGTTGATTTACAATGTTGTGTTAGTTTTGGGTGTAAAGCACAGTGACTCAGTTATATATATCAAATTCTTTTCCATTATAGGTTATTACAAGATATTGAATAGTTTTCTGTGCCATACAGTAGGTCCTTGTGGTTTATCTATTTTATACATAGGAGTTAAAAACACTCTTTAAAATGTGTTTAGTTTATAATAGCCAAGACATGGAAGCAACCTAAATGTCCATCAACAGAGGAATGGATAAAGGAGTTGTGGTACATGTATACAATGGAATATTGCTCGGCCATGAAAAAGAATAAAATAATGCCATTTGCAGCAACCTGGATGGACCTAGAGACTGTCATACTGAGTAAAATAAGTCAGGCAGAGAAAGAGAAATATCATATGATACTGCTTATATGCAGAATCTAAAAAAAAAATGATACAAACGACCTTAATTACAAAACAGAAACGGACTCACAGACTTAGAAAATGAACTTATGGTTACCAGGGGGGAAGGGGGAGGGGGACAGTTAGGGAGTTTGGTATTGACATGTATACACTGCTATATTTAAAATAAATAACCAACAAGGGAAAAAAAAGATAATAAAAAGCTTACCCCCCCCAAAAAATAAATAAATTTTAAAAATGTGTTTATATTTTATAAGGATTCTCAAAAATGGTTTATACTACAAACATCACTTTTACACAAGAGACAAGAAAGATCTACGTGACACCCTTTTGCGCTTTCACTTAAACCAATAATAGTTCAACTTTATAGAGAGTTTACTATGAGCAAAGCACATACTAGATGTTTCAGGTTATTATCTAAATAGCCAGTAATTGCTAATAATAATAATCTAATAAACTTTATATATGAAGCATTTGCTTAGTGTTTTAGATGTATTATCTCAATCTTCTCGACAACTGATACATTCTGTTATTATTCCCATTTTACAGATAAAGACAGAGATAAAGGAGATAGGTAAACATTCTGGACACTTTCCTCATATGAAACATGAAAAAATGTTTCATAAAATGAGAAGTGAGAAGATTGTGTCATTTAATTAGAGTAAATATTAAGCATCCATTCTCCTTACAAATTGAACAGTTATGTTGCTAAAATTAGAATTCTCCTTGATTCTCTCTCCTTTTCTTATCTGATTTAAGCACACAACTTGCTACTTTTAGCCTAAGGATGTAGCAAATGACACGTCACACCACAAGGCAGATTCAAGAAGATTGTGATCTTGTCTACCTGAATTTGAATACATGGTGACACAGTTTTCATCATCATTTGCAAAATTGGGTTCCCCTGTGGCCCAAGCCACATAATCCACTTTGCTTCCGTCCATCCAACTGGAAAAGAAAATTCAGCCATTTAGCAAAAATCCAATCAGAAGAGTTGGCTACAGCCTAGTGGTGGGAACAGGCAAGTCAATCAATTTGAAGACAGCACAGCATCCGAAGCAAAGAGAAGAGAGGTTTCTAGAGAGAAGAGCAGCAGGAAACCCCCAAAGGTCATCGGTGCTCCCCCGGGGAACTGAGGTCTCCTGTAGTAACTGGATGCCTGGCTCGTCTGCCTTCTTTTCCCCCGCTGGAAGAAGCACTTTTAGTCTTGATGTGAGAGAAGAAATGGAGATCCCAGTTACCCTGGAAGTGGACCAGAAGTAAACATCCTCCCATAGGACTTCTTAGGCATGAGTCCCACAAAACAAAACCACCCACAGAGAGATGGAGAATACAGAGTTTCTCACTGGGCCTCTTCTCTGATTTTCATGTTTACTCTGGTTTCCCAGAAGGTAGGTGAGCCAATACTCATTTTCATAAATTACGGAAATCGGGGGGCCGTTCGTTAGCTGGAAGGAGACCAGGAGATCACCGAATTCGACCCTCTCATTTGGAGGATGGTTAAAACGGATGCTTGTCCAAAGGAGCATCATACATTTCTGATCTTTAAAAATAATGAGAGTGAGTTTGGGTCTTTCTTGCCCAAAATGGCAATAGCAGTGACATGGAACATACGTGGTTAATACATCTACGCAGGAGCCAGGAAGACAAACTTGCTCTTCAAACTTAGAAGAACGTGGGTACTAATGAACAAGGAAAGAACCCCCCCAAAATGTACTAATTTCCTCCCTCCTGCAGCTTTTGCTGGCCCCTGAACCTAATGAAAAACAGTATAGTCATTCCTTTGAAGGGAAAGCATTTCAGGCAGTTGAAAGAATACTTCAAAGCAGTGCTCGGAAAGCAGCAAGAGGGGCAGCACGAAAGGCCCCTTTGGTTCTAGGCACCAAGGACAGTCCAAATGGGAATAATTTTTCAAATAAATTCAATATTCATATCTGTATAATACATCTTCCTAGCAGACGATTTACTAACAGTTGATGACCTCCTGAAACAAAGAGAGGCGACATTTTGCAAGATTCAATCAGAGTCTGAGTTGTTTGAGATTTATAATGTTGAAATATTTAACAGGATTTTTAAAAATTGGTTTTTGTTTTTAAGATGCTTTGTAGATTGAGAGCCCAGCAGGATTTTTTTTTACATTCATTCGGCAGAACCAAAATCTGAAAATCACTTTTTGTTGCTCATCAGAGCACTGTCCTAAGCAAAGTTGTTTTATTTTGATTTACTTACGTAAACTTTTTATCCAAGCTGATCAATAAACCAATAAAATATGCTGGCTGTGCATCATTCCTGTTTACCTAGAACATGGAAGTTTACATATAGTTCAATCTGTACTTACAGGATAAGCAAATTCTTAAATAAAACCTACAGATTAATGAGGCAGGCTACTTGGGGACTTTTCTAAGGAGGCATTCAGACAGAAACTTTGTTGTATATTCAATGGTTTTCATAGAAATAAAAGGAAAAATATGCACATTATATAACAACCTGCATTTATATAGCAAATACCTTAAGACATTCTCTGTAACATCAGATGCCATTAGTAATTAGACACTATTAAAGACGTTCTCTAAAACAAAGTAGCCATTTGGGATTATGTGTCTAAGGAAAGACTTCTCCACCCACATATATGCTGGTGCAATATTAGGAAATATCCTGAGAATTTCAAACCGTGGTATATCTACGGAGATGGAGATAAGTCATGCTACAGTCCAATACCTTTGTGATCAAATGAATTTTTATTCTTTCGTTACTGTTGAACTTATTTTTTTCCTTCTCTCCCTCTTACCTCCTTTCTGGAAAACAACAAAGATGCCATGAAGATTTTTAAAGAAAAAGATCAAGCCAAGGACGCTTGGAAAAAAACCAATTATACCTTCACTGTTAGCTGACAATTTTGGCACAACCAAAAAAGAGTTTTATATGAATAATCAAGCTGTACTATCTATTAACCAAGAATCTGGTTAAGATTAAGACATAAATTATAATCAACTTGCACTAAACACAAAGGGTCTAGGATTGATATATAACAACTAGTTAAGAATGATAATCTTTGAAAATCAAATTAGTGAACTCAAAGCCATCAAGTCTGGATTCTCCCAAAGCCCAGGCTAATCACTGTTTCTGGGTTCTCTGATTCTCCACTGAATACTCCAGCAATCAGGTCATTCACTTCTGCGATGGCCAATACCCAGCACCCCTGCCCTGACACTCACATCTTTACCCCTGACCTTAGGAGGTTCAAATTCAGCACATAATTGGAAATTGCACCATGGGGTAGCAATCGTAGACATTGTCTTTGCTTAGCACATGTCACTGTTCCATTCTTAAATTAATCATATGCTTACATATTTCCATAGAAACTTCTTTTCGCTTTCACTTCGGATAGAAACAAGATCACCAAAATTCCTCTTGCAAAATTCTCGTGCCTTGTCCATGGTTTCCTTCTCTTTGCTAAAATAATACTGGTAGTCTTTGTAAATAGCCCACCCATCGTCAGTGACCGGTGGATCTGAAAAATTAGTGAAAAAAAGGTGATGAATTTTATTTAGACAAATTCAAGAATCTGGTATGTATGCTACACAACAGTGAAAAGAGCAGAGTAGCCCTATCAGAGGTATCTGCAGCTCTGAGAGCTCAGAAGGAGAAGGAAGTTGATGACAATACAGACTGAATCACCTAAATCCAAATATCTAGTTTCCACTAACTCTGTAAAAACTAGTTACTTTTCTTCTCAGCTAAGTTCCATGGATCATTATTGGGTAAAAGAACTCCCAATGTTACATTCATCAATAGGAGCTGGAATGACTGACATACACGCACCCATGATGTTTTAGGTTCAAAGAGTGGAAACTGTGAGAAAGCAACTTTCATCTTAAATCTAACAAAGAACTTGTAAAAGATGGACTTGGGTGCTTCAATGTGTAATTGAAGAACTAAGGAATTCAGGTACCAGGAGGGCTCCAAAGGCTTTTTCCCAACTATGGAATTCTATGGTTCTGTGCTATAGTAGGCTGAGTAAAAGCCTCAAAGATGCCCAGGTCTTAATCTCTGGAATCTGTGACTGTTATACAGAAAACGTACTTTGTAGATATGATTAAGTTAAGAAACTGCAGATGGAGAGATTACCCTAAATTATGTGGGTGGGCCCTAAATGTAAATCGTAAGTATCCTTACAGAGGGAGATGTGAGTACAGAAGAAGGTGGTGATGTGACAAACGAAGGAAGACGCTACACTGCTGGTTTTGAAGATAAAGGGAGGGGCCATGAACCAACAAATGCAAGGAATGCAGCTCTAGAAGCTTGTGACAAGGAAGTAGATTCACCCTTAGAGGCTCTGGAGGGAGCATGGTCCTGCCTATCCCTTGATTTTAGCCCAGGGAAACAGTTCACATCTCTGACCTCCAGAACTATAAGGGAATAAATGTGTGTAGCTTTAAGCCACCAAGTTTGTGGTAATTTGTTACAGCAGCCATAGGAAACTAATACATGAGGGCCTTGGATTTGATTCATGAAAGCTGAGAAGTGATATTAACATGCCTTATGTTTGTGCATGGAAGCATCTGTCTGGAGGAGTAGATCCAAACTTTCATGAGATTCTCAAAGATATTAAGAACCTCTTCTCTCCACCTTCCTAGGGTAAGGTTTTTTGTTTGTTTGTCTGTTTTGGTTTTGGTTTGTTTGTTTGTTTTTTTCCATTGAGAAAGGAGAGAGGAAAAAAAGGAATCTATTTTCTATTTCTATCAATATAGAAATCAGGAAAAAAGGAAACACCTACTGTCTTGAGGAGCTGGGGTTGGCTCAGGCTTTGGTGTTTGTCCTGGAAAACAAAAGAAAATTAGATATAAACAGTGCCTGAACTTGTGCTATTACATATCCTTCTTGTTTCACTATTTTCACGGGTCAATATAGCTAAAAACTTAACTGCTCTCTCTTTCTCTTCCTCCCTCCCAATCTTCAATTCTCCTATCAGTTGTGGGGGAGAAGGATAAAGAGAAACAGAATTAGGAGTTAAGAGTTAATCAGATCAGGTCCAACAATACCACCAGAAATTGGAAGACAGTTTTTTAGGCCCCAAAAGTAACATCATAAAAAAGAAAGAAAAGAACATGAGTTTTGGAATCAGAAAGTCTAAGTTCAAATCCCAGTTTGGGGTTTAAATGTCTTACCCTTAACTTTCTCAACTGCAAAAAGGAGTTAGTCACATACGTAAAGAGATGGGGTAAAATATGAGTTACTTGTACTTAGAAAGTGCTCAATAGATGTTAGTTTTACAGTGGTGCATCTTATAACGAGCTGTGAAAGTACTTAAATTTTCATTATTTGAAACCATTAAATACGAACTATTTATTTACAAAATATAGTTTATTCAAGAAACTTATTCTTGGGGCTTCCCTGGTAGCACAGTGATTAAGAATCCACCTGCCAATGCAGGGGACACGGGTTCGAGCCCTGGTCCGGGAAGATCCCACATGCCACGGAGCAACTAAGCCTGTGCGCCACAACTACTGAGCCTGCGCTCTAGAGCTCGCGAGCCACAACTACTGAGCCTGTGGGCCACAACTACTGAGGCCACGCACCACAGCTACTGAAGCCTGTGCGCCTAGAGCCCGTGTTCCGCAACAGGAGAAGCCACTGCAATGAGAAGCCTGCGCACCGCAACGAAGAGTAGCCCCTGCTCGCTGCAGCTAGAGAAAGCCCGCCTGCAGCAACGAAGACCCAACGCAGCCAAAAATAAATTTGAAAGAAAAGAAAACTTATTCTTACTAAATGTTTGTTTTATGAAACATTACATAAAATATTTTTCTTTCCAAGTAGTTACTAATACTTGGACTTTGCTGGAATCCAATAAAAGGACTCAAGTTACTTAGCTTTCGGTTTAATGAATTTAACATCTGTAAGAACAGAGCTACTAATACTACAAAAGGAAATTAGTCTTTGGTAGCTAAGAGGCTTTTAAAGAAAAACGGGCCACTATTTATTCTTCCATTCTGAAAACACTGTAAACACTGCTCTAAGCAAGAAGGAAAATAAGCAGACAGTAGGAGAGCAACACAGTATCTTTAGCGATGGAGCTGGAACAGTAGCCAAGGATCCCCGACAGCAGGGGGCGACGTGGTTCCATTTATCTGTCCACAGAGGAGGAAGTGATACATATTTTGGTTCAAGGGTGGACCTGTTTGTTTATCCGAAAAGAATCTGACTTGGACATGTGGAACTTTCTGAGTCACAAATCATGATGGATAAGTATGCATTGATCATTTGGGGCCATCAATAACATGGTGGGTCTTACAGCATCAGGGGCCTCAAAATGGTGCCAGTTACTTGATTGAACATTTCCTTGAGAAATCCATAAGCAGCATATTCAGACTGAGGGAAACTTTCACCTATTGAATGACTAACGTGGGTCAGAGGGTGGAAATGCCCAAACAGAAACTGCACCCTCATTACTCTGCTTACAGAGTAGAGCACCTACCCACTCCCATGCCTATAGGACCTGAGCAAGAACCGCAGCTCGTGAGAATTATTTTGGAGGATGTGACTCTGGTCCAGGATTCCCGGGTGGCCTTTTGATCTTCTCTTCCTTTGGAACATTTACCTGTGCTCAGCGACTGCATATTCTTATCCTGTGAAATGATGGCCCCTCTGCCAATTCCCTTATTTTGTTTGTTTGGTTCCACAGATAAAGGGAAGATATTGGGATCACTGAAGGTTAGTTCTCCACTCTGAGATAAAGGAGAGGACAGATCATCATACCTTTCCGTATCTGGCAAATCCAGTTGTTAAGATGTTCACAGTTAATATCGTTCCAGGACATACCAGGGTCACCTTTCAACTCACCACAATACTCAACATTTTGATAATTATTAGGTTCTCCATAAGCCCAATTTTCATATGAAACCTATATTAGAAACATTACATTACAACCATTAGCCATTTTTATCAGGCCAATGCCAATCAACCATCCAAACACAAAAGGAAAGATGTTTACATTTTTAACCGCTTCAGTTTTTTTTCACAATAGGTTTGTTCTGCAAACAAGTTTTATGGACACAGCTGGGAAAGAAACAGCTTTCATTACATGAAACTTCTGAAGTCAAATAGAGTATGCTATTAAGTATTATAAAATTTTCTTTCCCCCTTATTAAATAGAATAGATCCAGGGCCATGAAAGTGGAATTTGTATACAGGAAAAACCTGGCAAAAAAGTTCCACTTCTCAGTATTGGGAGTTCCTCAATGTATCACTCATTCTTAAGGGATAATATTTCATTGTGACACTGGAAACCTTCTTTTTACTAGAGGGGTAGGAGAGAGAAACATAATTAGTTCTCCTTACCAAAGAAAAGACTGATGAAATGTTACTAAGGAAGCTACCAAACGTTGCCAAAGTGAACAGTGGAGATAAATGGAGGGCTGGGATTAGGTCCTCTACGGAGTTCTCAGAGTGGAATCATAGCCCACAAGGTTTTAGAATAAGCATCATGATCTATTTTCCAGAGATCTAAATATAAAATCCATGTTAACAATGGAGCCACCAAGTAATCCACCCTACCGAGCACCTTGAAAAGTTGCTGAGGGGTTGGGACAGGAGGTAGAACTGAAAGTATACAAAATCACTTCCTGTGATGATGGCCAGCACATGCCACAGCCTCTCACTTCCCCATTCCTGAGAATGGAGAAGTCTGACAAAGCTTAATGGTTTCTAATGGAATATCAAAAGTTGTTTCCATACCTCCTAGTCTATAAGAGGTCATAAAACACTCAATTTTAAAGAAGTTTAGCTACTTGCACACCAATTTGGCATGAGAGAATGAAGACATTATTTTATATCAATTAGAGGAATGAGTTTCCTATTTTTTTTTCATCCAGTCCACCATGTTCCACCTTGGGTGAACAGGAGAACTGTACTGGGACAGGGGCAGAATAATGGTCCTAAAATAGCATTCATTTTGCATAGAAAAAGGTCTCTAGCTCTCATAATAACCCATCTTACCAAAAATTTGGAGTAAGCCAAAAGGTTAATATCAAAATAAATACATGATAAAGTAAGAAAATGATATGTTAAGTCAAATTACTCACAGGAGATCCATCACTCCAAGTAAAGCCCTCAGAAGGACTTCCATATGTCAGTCCCAACCAAAACAGTTCATGGTAGCTTCCACTAGCTCTGCAACATACAAGATATAAAGGTAGCTTATGAACTGTTTGGTTACCTATGAGTCCTAATCAAATTTGAAAATGACCCCCAAAACATAAATTAGTTAGTACACAGGTAAAAGGATTCAATGACTAAATGTAAGCTTTATGCAACAGTTGTGCATTTTGGTACAACCTGTAAATATCCTGAAAACAAGCTGCTGTTTGAAAGAACTGTAAAGCATTGGAAGGTGCTCATTCATTTATTCATTTAACAATATGTACTGTCTTATACGTTTATAGCGCAATTCATCACAGGATTTATATCTATAAAATTAAAGCATTTAGAAGTGAAACTAAATCAAAAAGTGCCCACGGATTCAGGATATGATATATGTATCCAAAGCAGCATAAGGAGCCAACAATTTTGGAAATATGAGAATTTTCTCAACACCATTAACACCCAACAGGTCAAAGAAAGGAGTATTGTATAGAAAAGCTACTTACGTTATTAATCGCCATATTGTTTGCTGTTCCTCCTTATTATTGATACTAGCTAGATCTCCACCCAGAGCTCTACAAAAATCTCGAGATTCAAACCATGTTTTCTTCTCATGTTTTCCTTTTGTAAACAGCTAAAGGTGATACAGATTCAGAATTTATTTTACACTTCATAGCTTATCAAACCAAGAGAAATAATCTACTTTTGATGAGATTTCATTTATAGAAAAGCAAGACATTACAATGGCCCCAAACAATGTAATTCTCTTGGCTGAAAATCAACTTGTGAGTGAATATTTGGGTAACAAAATTTGGGGGATGATTTTGTTGAGAAAACCTTAGAAAATGAACTTATTTTATAGAACCTGGAGAAGTCAGGTTAAAAGCTTTAGGCGTATGGGTTTGGCATACAGCTTCTTGTGGAAGATAGGAGTAATTTGGTTAAGTGTAAAAAGTGGCATTGAGATGGAAGAGAATGAAAAGAAACTTGATATAGAGAAAGTAAACATGAATTTAAAAAATTTAAGGGTAATAACCTGCCTAAGATTGTGCCACAGTTTCTTATCCTGTTTAACTTAAACAATGAATAACCCAGCAGCCTTCCAACACTTTGTTGTTATGTTCTTAAAACTGCCTTTTCCTTTTTCCTTATGGATGTATATTTTAACAACGATTGGAGAACGTGTCATGACTGACACTTATCGGGGAGAGCATCTAAAAAGATGGCATATAAGCTAAACTAAAGCTAAGATTTACAGAATGTAGAGAATATGTCATATTATCCACAGTGATAGTATGGGAAATATCCATCAGGATGCAAACAGTAAAGGAGTTCATTGTATCCACCAACTTTTATAATTTTCATTCATTATTTCTCAGAGACGTGGCCCCCACCATTGCAGGCTTGTAGAAAAAGGGATTTGCTTCCAGTGGACTATGGTTGCCCAGCTGTCATAGAGCAACCCAAGGCAATCTTGACCTTGACCTTACTTGAGTTATCTGGATACAGGTAACTTGAGCAACTTTCCACTGCAGTAATTCTCAAGACTCCTGTGAATATCTCAAGTTGTTAGATGGTGATATAAGATTTTATTTTCTTAAATCAATTTACTAACAGCTGAATTTTATTACTAATTCTCACATCTTAATATGTACAAAGATGGTCTATATGTTTTCAAACAAACCCTACCCCAAGCACCTCTAAAACCATAATTTCTAGGGAAGCACATATTTGGATTCGTTGAACATCCACCTGGATAAAATCTGCTGGAACCCCTGGTTCACTTCACAGCTCTGGAGAATTCTACTCCTTCTTTCAAAAATTCTGCAGCTCATCTCCATAGCCTGCCACCCTCAGGCGAATGGCTGTGCATAGGCCGAACCTGGCGTTTGTGCAATAACTCAAAAGTTTCCAGAGGCAGCAATCAAATACCTGATTGGCTTTGCATCAGTCCTCAATCCATTTGTAAAATCCTCTCCTGTCTTGGCTCAATGTGTTCCCTTCTATGTAAATTATGCTTTTAGCTTTGACTGGCTAATCTAGATTGAACGGCTAATCTGGATTGAACAGCTAATGAGTCTCTGTTGCTGCTAAGTAGAAGTTACCAGCTCAACTAGCCCTTGAGTTAGAGGAGACTAAACCTCATTCTGACACATGTTAGTAACTCAGGCTCTTCATCAGCTTTGCCTAACTGTCTTACAAAACATGCCAGGGCCATATGCCTCAAAGGACTGAACAAAAGAAGTCCAGAGAACTGGCCTTTAGAGAATAATGTCATTAAGTGGTAGATAATAAGTACATTGCTATATTTGGCTAAACCCAACCTTCTCTAGAAAGAATATGATTTACAAGAGAGAAAAAAAAACCCAAATGCTTAATGCATTGGGGTATGGGGTATGTTTTTTGTTTGGGTGAACTTGATTGCATAAGGAGAAAATGGATGGTCCAGTCTAGGAATGTATTGATTGATAGCAGGATATCAAATTGTCATTTATTGGTCACTGAACGGCCATGTTGCCCTATGGGAAGTCTTTCATCTCCCATCAGGCATAATAATCAGGGGTTAAATCAGAACAAGGGAGTATTCTCTCTAGAATCCCAGTGTGACATGATCGCAGATTCGTTTATCAGTTCACTTAGCCTAAAGCTTGGGCTCCAAGAACAGAGTCAAAATGGGATGCAACAAGCTAGCATGAGGGGGAGCAGAAATTTTCACTAAGATAAAAAGAAGTGCGAGCTCATACTAGGGCAAGCAAGCATGGGAGAGAGGAAAGACGCCAAGAGTGAGAGGTGAGGAAGGCAAAGCCGGAGAAGAAAGGCTGCCGCGAGTTGTGTTTGTGGGATGGGTTGTGTTTGCTGTTCTAAAAGCAACTGGTCCTCAGCAATGCACCCAAGGAGAGCTCTTTAAAAACAATGGATGCCCAAGCCCCCTGCCAGATCAATAAAATCAGAATTTCTACAGGTGGAGCCTGGGCATTGGTTTTGTTTCAATTCCTTAGGTGATTCTTTAGGCTGAAGCATATCCCAAATTCTTTAAGAGCTTAGCAATTGAGACTTACCTTGAAACACAAGCTTGTTTTACTGGAGGTGCCCCAATCCTCTGGACATTTGGGTTCCGGGGTGGTTGTAGGCTCTGGTGGGCGAGTTACTCCTTCTGCCCAGTGTTTGCACACAAATTTTGCCTTTTCTTCACATCTCAAGACATCCCACAAGCCCCCTGCAACCCCAGTTCTCATGGCAACACACCCGGCTTTCCGTCCTGCAGGTAACAAAGCAGAATTCACTCAACAAGTGATTGTGAAAGCCAGCTACGTTCACGGAAGACAGTTCAAACCTGAGCCTCAAGCTGTGGGATCGAATCTACATGTGACGAGAAAATGTAGAGGAGAGATCCTGCAGCATTTGGCAACTGATTTGTGTTATTTTTGAACCATTATTTACCTTTTATTTGTGTGGCCTATATCCCCAACTGAATTATAATCTCAAATGTCAGGGTTTTGGTAACATTTTGTATTTCTAATATTTGGCAGGGTGCCCCCCTCAACACAGATATTTAACAGTACAGTAGTTTTAGTATGATAAAATTTACCATAATGACAAAAATAATGTTTGGGGTTTTTTTTCCCAAGGAAGTTGATTTTTTTGAATTTAGTTTTTATTTTATATCGCTGTCTAGTTGATTTACAATGTTGTGTTAGTTTCAGGTGTACAGCAAAGTGATTCAGTTATACACGTACATATACCCAAAAATAATGGGGTTTCGATGTTTCTTTCTTTTTTAAAAAAATTATTTAAGATCTGTTATTTTTCCCCCTGGGGTCCATGTAGATATCTGAGAACAGAAGTTCTTTGGACTTCAAAATGAGACACGCCTGAGCTAGAGATTTTAGATCAATTACTCAACTACTATGAACCCATTTCCTCCTCTTAAAATGCAAATACTGCTACCTACCTTACAGAGTTGTGATGCATGCCAGCTTTAATGGATAAAAAAGTACATAAAAGACAGTGTGGAGTACACTAAGCTTCATGGTTTGAAGCTTTGTTTTACCATCATCATTATTTCAAAATAGTAATTAAGATAGAGCTTTGGAAACATTAGGATTCCTTGCTGCTAAGATGAGATAGTCTGATTGCTGTCATTTTAAAGGCAGTAAATGTTTAGAAGTAACTCTCAAAGTTCTGGGGAGGTATATTTTTCCCAAAGTATTTTCTGTAAGATTGCTAATTCCCTATGACTCTGGTTTGATCCATTTTTATTCCCCAAGGATGTTACAGGATTAATCTCTCAGAATCCTACTGCTAAATGATCAACACCAGTGAAATGAAGGAGTTTTGCCTGGAGAGTAAGAATTACCACCTTTCCAAAAAACAAAAACGTGCACACAGCTCTTAATATACTGCCCTGTTCTTTCAAAATAAACTGAAGTCTTACTATTTTTCAGAATGTTCAATAATTAAACAAAAATCACACTATCCAAATTACTGATCTCTTTTCCTTATTGACAGCTGAGGATACAAATTTTTAAAACTTCTGAAGATTAGGACTTATTAGGCCAAGTAGTTAATTTGTGCCCTTAAGCTATACTATTCCTTCTTTAGCTTTTTATCCAGGCACAATGAAACACTTGCTATAAGGATGTTGAATTTCCTAAGTGCAGTCATACTGAATTATGTCATAGACTAGACACCAGTGCATAAAGAAAGCAAAAGAATCTTTCAGAGTCTACTTCAGAAACTTCTTATTAAAGAAGGCAAATCGGGCTTCCCTGGTGGCGCAGTGGTTGAGAGTCCGCCTGCCAATGCAGGGGACACGGGTTAGTGCCCTGGTCCGGGAAGATCCCACATGCCGCGGAGCGGCTGGCAAGTGAGCCACTGCCGCTGAGCGTGCGCGTCCGGAGCCTGTGCTCCGCAACGGGAGAGGCCACAACAGTGAGAGGCCCGTGTACCGCAAAAAAAAAAAAAAAAAAAAAAGAAGGCAAATCAAAATTTATAGGGAGGGAGGGTGATCTTAGTGCAAACAGCCTGGATTTGGAAATTACAAAGATTAGTCTAAATCCGTGCTTATAAATATTTCAAGTTCCAGTTTCCACCTCTTTACAATGAGGATACTTAAACTTACCTTGCAGGTTTCCTATAAGGATAAAATTAAATCCAAGACATATCAAGGGCTAAACGGGGTAGCCCATTCAAGATATTGAAATAATGAGTTCCACATAAGCACTAAATCTTGTTCCAGATTTAACGCAGTCATAATTCTATTCATAGTTACATTGAAAAGCTTTATACCCCTTGAGGACAGTTTTAAGTTCTCAGAAGTAAGTTAACCATTTGGAATCTTTATGACCATTTAGGATTTCATCACTGTTTCATAAATACTTCAAATAGAGTGGTACTGGATAACCTAGCAGTTTTCTCTTCCCTTTTTTTTTTTTTTTTTTTTAGACCACTGCAAGCTAATGGGAACATTTTTAAAAGAAAAAGCAAAAAGAGAATGAAATATAAGATAATAAAATCTAAAAAGCACAATTAATTTACATAAGTCTATTTGGAAAGGTGCCGTGAAGGAATTACAGGCTTGGCCCAATGGATGTGTAGGGTAAATGGAAACCCAAGACCAAAGTGCTGGGACTTCCCTGGTGGTCCAGTGGTTAAGAATCCACGCTTCCACTGCAGAGGGCAGGGGTTCCATCCCTGCTCGGGGAACTAAGATCCCTCAGGCTACATGATGCGGCCAAAAAAGAAGAAAAAAAGAATACAGATTCTTGGTCCGCTCTCCAGACCACCTGAAACAAGACCGAAGCTCTGAACATACCTGGCATATCTGAATTCCAGTGGGTGAACTGAACCCCTTCCACGATGGTCCACTGAAAAGTTCCTTTGTTTTGTACATCTGAAAGTCCTATCCAAAAATATCTTTCAGGCCTCAATCCAACCAAACTAGTCAGAAAGGCTTGTTCGTATCTTAAAAAAAAAAAAAATTAACTAAATTTTAGAAAAATGTGAATTTTTCTAATTATCCACAGGAAAAGTATCTCAATTGTATGCCCGAGCTATGCTTCAGTTGGCAAATCAAACCTATTGTGTTCTACTTACATGTCATTTAAATAATGCAAATTTTCACTAAGGAAATGTGATCTTATGAAGGAAAAATATCATACAGCTGATTGAATAAAATCATTCAAATGTACCCAAACTATTTTTCTCTGTTGCTCACCAGGCCCTCTGCTCCTCCTCAAAGTGAAAGAGAGCCCTGAAAATGCAAAGGAGAAAACTATCGCCTTTTAAAATACATTGTTTGAAAATCAGTCCACTTTTCAAATATTTCAAATGCTCTACACAATTCTTGGTGAAGTAAGTGGAGGGGTTGTAACATTATCGAGGACAATACAATTAGAAAATCGGTGTGGATTTTCCACTCAATTTCATTCTCATTTTTCAGCTCTGAAACAAAAGAGAAAATTATCAAGAAATACAGAGAACTAGAGGTTCAATCTCTAGAAAGAACTGGGAGCAGAATCACAAATTCCAGCGTTCGCTCTCCTCTGGATCCCATCCTTATATTTGGCGTAATCTGGTAATAATACAATGTAGTTGGTAAGGCAAACAAAATTTGTCTTAATTGATAAACAGACAATGACGCAGCAACATATGCAAAAAATTACCTCTTTGGAGCAAAAGAAAAGTGATGTCCAAAGTTTCCAGGAACAAGGGGAGCTGTAGATGGCTCCAGCGAGAATAGAGAGGGAAACGGAGAGAAAGCCACAATAACAGAACATTTGTTTGACCCTAGTCTGAATGATTTCATTCCCTAAACTGAACAAACCAAAAAAATTAAAAAGTAACAACTCAATTTTTCTTAAAGCCCCAAAACCAAATTGAACCACAGAGTTAGTGAGTTCCTGAACACAAGTATCACAGAAAACACATAAGGAAAAGCAAACTTAAAATAGAAAATCTAGGGAAATCTCTATTCCAGTAGACCAAAGACCAACAGTACAAATCAGAACATGCTCCCACAGTGCTTAAAAATGTATAGCTCACTTCCAGGTCATAAGATAAAAATTACCTATGTTCTTATTTTCAGAGGTTAGCATTGTATCAGGGTATTACAATGTATCAGACATTTAATTATACATGAAAAAAGAATGTTGAAAAACAAGATCTTTTATAAAGACTATATGAATTCTATGACATCTTTCATTTTATGAAATAATTTTTAATATCAATAGCATTCTCTACATTTTATTGGGTCTGCGTTGAAAGGTCAATAAATGTAACTTACTGTATTAAAACTCAATAATTTTTACCTATTTACTTCCAATCAAATGGACATTTTTTAAAATTTCTTTTAAGTTTCTTCTGTGCCTGATCCGGTACTTTGCAAAAAGCAGGAGAAAAATAAATACTAAAACCTAAAGAAGGATGGGACTCTAGATGTTAAAAGTTACATAAAATTCTCTGTGTCCACATCATTTTCTGGACCTAATAATCTAGTAAACCTAGCAAAGCAAAGCAAAACAAAGAATGGAAGACTGGAAAGAATGAATAAAATATTCAGTAAATCTCTCTGCCTTCTTTTTTGTTGGAGGTGGTAGTAAAGATAGAAAGTATGATTTTTGACATGACAAATTTTACTTACTTTTTTTGCTTTAAAAAATTTGAGATCTGCTACATTTTTTAAAAGTTAGATCTCTCATGGAGCTCAATATCAAAAAAACAAACAACCCAATTAAAAAATGGGAAGAAGACCTATATAGACATTTCACCAAAGAAGACATACAGATGGCCAAGAAGCACATGAAAAGATGCTCAACATCACTAATTATTAGAGAAATGCATATGAAAACTACAATGAGGTATCACCTCACACCAGTTAGAATGGCCATCACCAAAAAATCTACAAACAGTAAAAAATCTACAAACCCTGGAGAGGGTGTGGAGAAAAGGGAACCCTTTTGCACTGTTGGTGGGAATGTAAATTGATACAGCCACTATGGAGAACAGTATGGAGGTTCCTTATAAAACTAAACATAGAACTATCAAATGACCCAGCAATCCCACTACTGGGCATATACCCTGAGAAAATTGTAATTCAAAAGGACACATGCATCCCGATGTTCATTGCAGCTCTATTTACAATAGCCAGGACATGGAAACAACCTAAATGGCCATCGACAGACAAATGGATAAAGAAGATTTGGTACATATATACAATGGAATATTATTCAGCCATAAAAAGGAACGAAATTTGGTCATTTGTAGAGACGTGGATGGTCCTAGAGTCTGTCATACAGAGTGAAGTAAGCCAGAAAGAGAAAAACAAATATCATATATTAACTCATATATGTGGAATCTAGAAAAATGGTACAGATGAACCTATTTGTAGGGAAGGAATAGAGATATAGAGGTAGAGAACGGACATGCGGACACGGGGGGTGGGGAAGGGGAGGGTGGGACAAATTGGGAGATTAGGTTTGACATAAATACACTACCATGTGTAAAATAGCTAGCTAGTGGGAACGTGCTGTATAGCACGGGGAGCTCAGGTTGGTGCTCTGTGACGACCTAGTTGGGTGGGATGGGGATGGGTGGGAGAGAGGTCCAAAAGGGAGGGGATATAGGTATACATATAGCTGATTCACTTCCTTGTACAGCAGAAACTACCACAACATTGTAAAGCAATTATACTCCAATAAGTAAATAAATAAGTAAATTTAGATCCATAAACAACATTTACCAGAGCATTAGCAAACTGTTCTGAACATTGTTTGATGGTACTAAAAGTAGCAAAATATTTTATTGTGTTTTCAATGAAGAATCCAAATAAAAACATGATTCTTAATGCTCCTATATTTACAAACCACACTTCAAGATTCAATGTAATGTACTCAGAAATTTAGAGAACATTGATATGCTTTTTTGGAAATGGTTCATTATTTGATACATTTTTTTAAAAACATGAAAATAGTTGCATACCTGTCTTCAATAGTTGTTAGGTAAGCCTTCTCATTCACACAGGTTTGGTTTGCTTCTGTAAATGTTGAAAGTGTGTGTCCAATCAAATAGCAGTAGAAGCCATGTCTTTTCCAGCCCTATTGATGTTATGAAGCAGATTATCATGCATATTTATTATATAATATTATTTTAATAATTTCTCTATGATGAAACACAAATTGATAAACAATAGAAGTGTGTAAAGAACACAAATATGAATAATTTGACACGCAATGAAAACAATTTATGTGAATAAGGAAAACAGGAGTGCATTGTTCCTCAAATGGCAATTATGATACAAAATGGGGTGAGGGGAGTCATTCTCTCCACTTCTGATGCAACTTCCAACAAAAATGATTTGTGACATGTTTACCCAAGAAACTGAACAAAATGGCTAAGATCTCAGTTTTAGAATAGGTAACCACAGGAAATAATTTGCAGAATAACAAGCCTAGTCACCTATTGAAGCCAGTAGTAGATGGTGAGTATAAAGCTGTACCATCTGGCCACAGGATAGTACTTATCAAACTTTTGGCAACATGATTTGATGTGATTCCTCTCCCACACTTCAAACACACAGAAATAAAAGCATGCTAAATAAAAACATAACAATAAACAGAAAATCCATACTAGAGTTTGGGAGAAAGAAGGGGAAATCTCCAGGTATCAAAAATAAATACTAGAAAACTAAAAAGCTGGAATGGAGAATGCACAAGCTGAGACTGTAGTTGCCTGGTTACGAATCAGACCAAGATTAAGGCCCTAGAGTCTAGGGGCTGGGGTATTAATGTCCATACAGATTAGGATATTTGGCCATCAGCCCACCTGAGGCAGGGAGATAGAACTGAAGTCCTTGTGTAAAGATGATACCCACTAAGGGTAGCCCCTCTTTGAAAGGAGAGCAAGAAAACTCCACCCACAGAAGGAGGAAATGACAGAGATTCCTGTCACCTGCCTGGCGTTCTGGGTGAAGGAAGAAAAAAAATTCTTCTGTTTGAAAATAAATACCAAGTCTGTGCCATAGATGGGTGCCAGTCCCAACTTTACACTATCCACATTGTATGAGAATCTACAGCCCAAAAAATAAAATATAAAATGTAGTCTACAGAAGGAGAAACTTGCAGGCACTTTGAGAAGTAAAATGTAAAACCACATGACAGAAATATTTCCACAATCCAGGTCATGTAAGACATGACATTTGAGGGTCAGGGTGGGGATGGGATGGGGACGAATTCACAGTCAAAAATTATAAACCATGTGAGAAAAATGTCTCATTTTAAGGGAGAGTCAACAGTTTAACATAATAAAACAATCTGGAAAAAATATAAAAAGAAGCATGTTGAGATGATTCAAGTGACAAAAGAAGAAACAGAATCAGTGATGAAAGACCAAAATACTATGAACAAAGAACGAGAGGATTCAAACACACACAAAAAAGAATTTCTGGAAAAGAAAAATATGAAGTTAAAAACTCAATGGCCAGATTAAATATAGAAAATACGGTTTCAGAAAGATTATTAAATTGACTGAATGTAGGAGAGATGAGAAGATGAAAAGGTGCTTTAAAAATCATATTGATAGAAAATATAAATGATAGAGTGAGAAGGTTGAAAATCAACCTGAGAGAAGTTTCAGAAGCACCGAATAAAATGAATGACTGGTAATTTTCAAGAATGGAAAGGTACAAATCCTCAAAATGAAGAGGCTCACTCAATACCAAATGGAACCAATAAAATAAATCCCAAACTGAACACATTGTACTTACAGACAGAGAAAATGAGATCTTAAAATCAATCAGAGAGAAAATACAGAGGATCCACTTTTTAAAAAAAGATTTAGTCTAGTAGGAATTCCAGTGGCAAAAATAAAGGCCAGGAGAAAATGAAATAATATGTAAAGTGCTGTCAGAAAACAGCTATCAATCTAGAATTCTAAAATGACCTACATAAGTTACTATGCAGGATGAAGATGAATTCAAGAGATTTCCAAACAAAGAGAGTTTTCCACTCCCAAATCCCAGGGAAAGAACTTCTAAAAGATTTACTTTGGCAAGAAAGAAAAGACAAGGGGAGCAAGTGGGCTAAAAGTCTACACTGAGCAAAGAAGTCAATAAATGTTAGTAAATCCAGGTCTAACTGCCTGGACAAATAGCAAAGATACCTAACTGGTGGTGGGAAGTTAAAGAATGGAATAGTAATAAGATCTGTAGTTTAGTCAGTAATATTGTATCCATGCCAACTACCTGTAGGGATCATGTACTCTGGTTAGAGAAAATGCTGTCATTGGCTGAAGTGGAGTGGAGGATACAGGGGAATTCTCGGTACTCTTTTTTTCAACTTCTTGTGAGTCTAACATTACTTCAAAATTTGAAAAATTTTGAATGTTTGAGTGGAATAATTAACATTCATTTTGTTCATGAGGCAGAGAGAGATATTGGTTAACTTCAAGTCAGGAATGCATGTTAAAAATATAAGGGGGGGCTTCCCTGGTGGCGCAGTGGTTGAGAGTCCGCCTGCTGATGCAGGGGACACGAGTTCGTGCCCCGGTCCGGGAGGATCCCACATGCCACGGAGCAGCTGGGCCCGTGAGCCATGGCTGCTGAGCCTGCACGTCCGGAGCCTGTGCTCCGCAACGGGAGAGGCCACAGCAGTGAGAGGCCCGCGTACCGCAAAAAGACAACAAAAAAAAAGCAAGCAGCTGGAGAAAGAGGTTCCAGGGAAATACCACACAAAAGATAGTTTCTGTGGCAATATTAATATTATTTAAAATTGACTTTATGATAAAAAAGCATTACTATGAATGAAGAAAATAATTACATAGTTGAAGGACTGATTCACCAAGAAGATATAATACAGATCAAAGTACATAAATCAAAACTTGATACAATTACAAGGAGAATATTTTGTGAAGCAGACAAAATATTAGAAATATAGAATATCTGGATAATATAATTGCTAAGTTTTATCCATTCACCATATATAGACCCCTGAACCCCCAGATCAAAGATCATTCTGTTCAAGCACAGATGGAATATTTATAAAAACTGACTATGAACTAGATAATGAAGAAAATCTCAACAAATAACAACAAAAACTTTATACGAGCACAATGCAGTGAAATTTAAATCAACAGTAGCTCTCAATTATTTAGGAACTAAAACACAAACAAAACCCCATCACTACCAGCAAATTCTACCACTATGAATACACACACACACACACATTTCTAAATAATTCATGGGTCAAAAAAATCTTAATGGAAATAAAAAATATTTACAATTTAGTCATATGAAAACACCACATAACAAAACTTGGTGGCAATTCCACCTTTTATTTCTGTAAGCATTTTAATACACATTCACTTTAATGTCATCTCCATTAATTCCACCATCTAAGCTCCTGGTGGTGTGTTTTATAATTTTGGATTTCACACTCATCTGTGGGATTCCCAATCAGCCTGGGAAGGAGGACTTCTGTATAAAGAGGATTTACATTTGCATCTGTCAGACATCCAGGAATATTAGCAACTCGGGACCATTTCATGTTAATTTCTTAGATCAAGGTTTTCCATACAGGTAGCAATGAATTGAAAACTGAATCCCAGATCTTTATGACAGAAGGCCTGTAGTTCTGAATTCTCAGAAATACCCCTACACCACCAAGTACCCAGGCCCAGACAAAAAAACTATTATCTTCCTTTGTTGACAAGTGGATTTTTTTTTTTAGACTTTGCAGCGATTTGAGGAAATCAGTGCCTAGAGCATGTGTTTTTAAACCGGCTAAATTAATATCTCTGAGTTCTTGTATCTTCTCCTGTTTAGTTAGAAATATAATGTTTATCTTTTAAGATCACTGAAAGCATAATAACCACACTCAACAAACAGTTGGCCGATATTTTCTTCTTTTTCTTATTTAACCTAATGGTTAAATTGGATTTTATCATTATAGACATGACAGTTCACAGAAAAAATATACACAAAATTTTGATTGTGCAGAAGTAATAAAATTTGAGCATTGGTTTATTACTTATAGAAAATTACAAGAATAGACAATCTCCTGTACCTGCATATGATTAGGCAAAGAATATGTAAGGATACTGGTAGTGAAACCAGCAGTGAAAGTGTACTTGGCAGGAAACTTGGGTTCTAGCCTTACCTCTGTGTGACTAATACAAAGTTATCACTTCTCTGGGCTGAAATTTCCAGAACGCAAAAATTAAAAGGGGGTTTTCAAGCATCACTGAGATCCTTACTATCTCTCACTGTAGGATTTTCTGTGTTGGCTCTATTTTTCTTTATGGTTTAATTGTTCAGTACTCAATTATGTTTCATGAATTCTGGTGTTTGTTATGATTTGATCACAACTTCACACTCTTGGACAGAAAATCGGTTTCTACTTTATTGTTATCCAAGAGAAGTGAGAAAGGAAAAAAGAGGAAGATGGGCAACTCAGCGATCAAACAGGAAAATGACAACCATACTCCCTGTATTTTGCAGCTTCTTTATGCTTTTAGAAACAGCTCCACAGAAATCACTTACTTTAACCTCAAAGAAAGATAAGACCTGCGGGGAGGTATTACTAACTGTGGTGCAGGTGAGAACAAAGCACAATAGGACTACATGGTTTGACTTGGTTTAACTGAGTTACTACCTGGTACTACCAACTAGAGTCTAGACCTCCTGCCTCCCAGACCCTCAGGGATCTACTGAGAAGACTCCCCACCAGAAACAGGCTCACCAGAAATATTATAAATGGAAAAAATGACTAAGGATTGTTTGCTGTCTGCAAATTAAGGTTATCCACTGGAAATGTCCTTGATGACCCATAGCGTCATAGACTACCACTACCTGTAAGGTGGAGCGGTTGGCCCCTATTATTAAGTACCTTCACAGACAAAAATAAAGCTATCACATCATATTTGCTGATCTGAAACCACTGTGTGCGTTCTGTACTCACTCTCCGGCAGCCTGTTTCCACTTCCACTATTCCTGGAGCTTGGGCTTGTGATTTCATCTTACAGATGTAGCCAAGAGACTGTTCACAGGCCCGATCGGCCCAGTACCCATCCTGCAGAAAGCAAAGGAAAAAAAAACCCAAAAAACTCAATGATCATCAGTTGTTTGGTGCTATTTCCTCATAACTGCACCTCTGAAAAGGGAAATAAAGATTTGAGGTTATTAAGAGAAAAAGGCATCTATGAAAAGGAAAGGTAAATGGACATTTTACCAGGAAACTGCAAATTTGACTTTGGCTACAAAGATATAAAGAGATTGCAGCCCCAGTATGTTTTTTATATCTTCGCTGTCAAGCCACTCTGGAGGGGGATCTAGAGAGAAACGAAAAATGCTCATAAGCCCTTAAGAGATGGTCCCAACAGAAGGTTTACCTCCTCTTCCATCCCTATGGGCAGCTGTTTCCAAGTTAACTGAGTACGTTTAAAGCCACCCAGAAAAAAGGCCCCAAGCAACATGCCCAACCTGAACACACACCTGAAACCAGTTTTCTTCCCTCCATTCTTCCCATTTCTATTGATGAGGGTCCCCCCGGAGCTAAGGTACCATATTTCATTCTACTTCAAATTCCACCCTTTCTGCCTTCCTTAGAGATTTCACGTTAAAAGACTTCTCTTCCCCTTCCCTTAACTGCTAAACACCTTGAAAAATGTTTTCCGTACCCACTACAACCTGGTACTCAACTCTTCAGCCAGTGTAATATTTGCAAATTGCAGATTAGGTTTGGCTACTCCCAGGCTAATGCATGTTTTCTCATGGCCAGTATTTTCCCCACACACCCCTCTACCTCTCACTCCATGATTTCAGCCATGCTTTCAACTCTTTTGAGTTCCCTACAAGTAGGATGCTCTCTGGTTTCCCCTTCCCAGGACACACTTCTGCCTATTCTTTCAATAATTAACACATACTCTTTTCTTAAGCTTTCAATTCATCACCATAATAACAACCACAGTGATAAAAACAGTAGCTAATACTTATTGAGCAGGAAGTTTGGGCCAGGCACTGTGCACGTTATACACCTTAACCCGTTTAATCCTTATACCCACCATATGAGCTGGGTATGATGATTATTAATATTTTACAAATGAGGAAATAAGCCATGCATCAAAACCAAGCCTCTTAACGACCATCTTCATTCTCTATTAACAAAAGATTACTTGATGATATACTTCAGTCGTTAAAGTGATATTTAAGACATGGAAGCCATTTTTTCATATTTGGCACCTCTTTATAACCTAAAAGAAAATCTGTAGCTCTCCAAGCACAGACTCTAGGCTGTTGGACCCAGAGTAGATCTAGCTAGGTCTCCATCCACTCAGAGCAACCAGCTAAAAGTAGGACCAAAGCTCTGAATTGATTAATCAAGCCATGTAAAAACATGTGCCACCACCTGTGGAGAAAAGGGAACCTTCCTACACCATTGGTGGGAATGTAAATTGGTGCAGCCACTATGGAGAACAGTATGGAGGTTCCTCCAAAAAACAAAAATAAAACTACCATATGACCCAGCAATCCCATTCCTAGGCATATACCCAGAGAAAACTATAATTTGATATATGCACCCCAACGTTCATTGCAGCACTATTTACAATGGCCAGGACATGGAACCAACCTAAATGTCCATCGACAGAAGAATGGATAAAAAAGTTGTGGTACATATATACAACAGAATTAGCCATAAAAAAGAACAAAATAATGCCAATTGCAGCAACATGGATGGACCTAGAGATTGTCATACTGAGTGAAGTAAGGCAGACACAGAAAGACAAATATATATCACTTATACATGGAATCTAAAAAACGTGTACAAATAAACTTATTTACAAAACAGAAGCAGAGTCACAGATGTAGAAAACATATGGTTATCGGGGGGAAAGGGGGAAGAGATAAATTGGGAGGTTGGGATTGACATATACACACTACTATATATAAAATAGATAACTAATAAGGACCTGCTGTATAGCACAGGGAACTCTACTCAATACTCTGCAATGACCTATATGGGAATAGAATTTTAAAAAGAGTGGATATATGTGTATGCATAACTGATTCACTTTGCTGTACAGTAGACACTAACACAACACTGAAAATCAACTATACTCCAATAAAAATTTTAAAAGAACAAACTTAGAACCAAGCATAGGAATGATATGAGCGTTCATTATTGGTTAATTTCATCTTTGAAATGAAAGTTTCTGTCTGTTGCTTTTCTAGTCCTCTTGAGAATTTGGGTGTGCCAGACAATCGAGAGAGACTCAAAAAACTGAATCCGAATTCTCGTTCAACCCTGATCTATGTCAATTCAGTAGAATAGAAACAATGGAAACAATCGTACGTAATAAGAGGGACAGAGGAAAATTTCCCTGTGGCTTTTGCTAGATATCAGTAACTAAAGTTGCCTTACTTTGCCTTTCATCACTGCACAGTCTTCCTGCCTATTGTTTTCATGACTTGGTTCTCCACGAAGCCATTTGGTAAATGTTACAGGGGCTCCATCACTCCATTCAAAGTACATTTGAATCTTGATGTCATTTAAGCCAATCCATAACTCATCACTTGGCTCTAAACAGGAGGAAAAACACAGAAGTCATTTACCCAAAGTTTTCTTTCTAAACATCAGAAGGTTATCAGGAAAAGAAGACCCATTCTTTAACAACAACTCCCTTGATATTATCACTAGCATGAAAGACCATCCTCTTGAGCTTGAAACGATCTACCTCTGTAGACTGAGATGTCAACGACATTTTATGTCGTCAATTTTAGTTTAAAATGTGTAATGTATTCTTCACATTGTGGATATGACTGTATTCTTTTGTTGTGCTACTGCAAATTCTATCTCCTGGGAGTTGTTAAACAGAAACTGAAGCAGGTCTATCATTATCCTCTATCTTGTGAAGCTGCTTTTTTGTTATAAATAATTTACCATACCAACCACACTCATGGTGCTGGAAATATGGCAGTTTCTTTATACATAAATATATTTGACTACTATTAAATCTTATAGACTGTTTTAAAATAATAAAAATTAAAAACCACTCCTATTTTACTGATGATGTTATCAAGAACATTCTAGGTGTTTCTGTTAAAGTTTAATCACTGTAATAGGAGTGAAAATGATCCATACAGTGAGAAGATATATAAACTGAAGGGTTGGGCTGTCTTCTGGCATTTAGCACTTATTTATGTATATGAATGAATCTGCCACCATTTTCACTATGAAACACCAGAAAAACCCAAATAACAAACAAAAGTTAAAATAAAAACAACCAGGTATAGATATAAAAGATGATCATTCTGTTTTGAAAATTCTATGAAGAGCATTATTGATCTTATCAGTAGTTTTAATTCTAAGAATTCTAAATATCATAAGTAAAAACGGGACAAAATAGAAGGCCTGAGTTCTCATAACTAAAATCATACACATTTCCATATTTTAAAAATTGAAGGAATACACAATTCAATATCTATTTAAGTTTCATATGTTCTTTAAACAGTTAAATAAAATTACTTGCCAAAAGTTTGTAAAGATGATATTGTAGTAGAAAATTAGAAAAATGCCGCATTGTATAGGAATTTCCCTAAATGGTTTAGTCTCTTCCTCCTAAAATTGTCACTCAACTTTGCTTTTGGAGAAGTCCCTGACTGGCCTGGTGCCAGTCCCAGCAGATGTTTCCAGCACCATGAAACATGAATGGCATTGCCAGGATGATCCCTTTTCCTTTCACTTAATCTGGCAGATCATGTTCTTTGGGCAGCAAATATAGGCTCCAAGATGACCTCATGTACCCCTCCAGGTTTTTAGGTTCAAGACCAATGAAAACCTAAACTCCCAAGTCCCACAATTATAATAAAGTATTAAGAGTTTCTGATAAACATTTTTCTCACTAAACTGTTCTCCCCCTGTATGCACAAGCTTGATGCTACAAAAATATATAAGATGTGAGCATAAAGTTGTTAGACGGACTTATCAATCTGTTAGGGAAGCTGTCTTTGTTGATGGAGTCATAACTTATATGTGTAGGTCCCAATTTATCCACTGTATTTCCATGATTAACATGAAAGACATCAACTCAAATAGCTAAAAAAAGGTTTTCTAGGCTTCTGACTTAGAAACAATAAATTTAATTTTATAACTTTCCTTTACCTTTATCAATATTATTTGTATTGTTTTAAATAAATAAATCTTTATCAATAATAAAAAAGAGAAGGTTTCCATAGTGAAAGTTTACTAATTCTCCAGCTGAGTTTAAAAGCAACCTTCATCATCCAAACTCTTAAAATAACTATAGCAATAAATGTATAAGGTTCCCCTATTACTAGACCATATTATATAAAGTAGAGCAAAATTTGCACGTTAGCCCTACAGCCTCTTAACTAATGTGTTTTCCACCGATTCACTTGCAAACTTTATTCCCTACTATAAGTATCATGCCATCTATGTCGTGATATTATTCAGACACACTGGTTTTGATTACATTATCGTGTAGTCCAGGTGCTCCAGGATAGGTAAATATAGAATAATCAAGAAATTATTTATGGGCTGGCTGTAGCAGAATATCATCATCACCCTACAAACTCAGTGAGGTGAGCAAAGGAGAAAGGATTCCATTCAGCACTGGCACTAACAGCAGCAGTGTTGGGGACATTTTACATCTTTCTCTGAGACTACTTTATTTTTCTCATCTATTTGTTCATTGTTTTTTTCTTCTCCCCTACCCTGCTCCTATCAATTTTCAGGCAGTAAGTGTCAGGAAGCAGTCCCCACCATCGCCACCATCCATTTCCTCTTGTTTTGCTCTCTGGAAACGAAAAGGTCCAGCTCTTCTGCAGTGGTGTAAGTGGAAGCAGAAAACGATCGTTGTTGAATCAGCAAGTACGGCTGAGTGCCCGTCATCATTACTTCCTTCCTCACCCTCCTCCTCTTCGGGATAAGCATTCCTAACTCGTTTTACTCACTTTTTAAATGTTTTTGATAGGGCCCATCTTTTAAAACTTTACAATATTGAGTTACTACATTTTCTCTTCACCTCTTAGAGTCCTAAAATGGAGATGCAAATTTCTTTAAAAGGTTTAGGCCACCATCTAACCACTCCAATCAAATGAATTCTTTCTTTCCCTGCTCATCATTCTAGCAGCCTTAGCTAGATTAATAAAGAAAATAAAATTCAAAGGATGAGATGGTTCATTTAGAGACCTTTCCTGTGAGACAAAACATGGGCCTTAAAAGAGAAAATACATCCATACACACAACTAATTCCAACTAGTGAAATATTGTTCACAAATTTAAGGTAGACTACTCTGAATCCAGATTATATATAGAAACACAGTATTTTTAAAACTATGCATAAGTTGATTCCATATTAAAAAAACTCAAATGTTCTCTTAGTGGTAAAAATTCTTTAAATTACTATATAATTTTAATATTTTAGGCATGATTAATATTTCTTACTAAATTGTTCATTGAATTGTTAACTTGAATTTATTAGATTTAACATTTATGATTAGATTTTTCAAAGATGGGTGGTAAGTCAGGAAGATGAGAATCAAGTGTATTACAGATGAAGTTCTTACCATAGCCCAGCTGGGAGATAATGAAGTCAAATTCCTCGATGCTGTGTATACTTGCTAGGTCACCACCTTCCTTCCTACATGCAATCAAGGCATCTCTTTGGATTTTCTTCTCTTCTCTGTAAATCTTGTAACAGTGACCTGCATACGGCCACCACTGACTTGGACAGTTGGTAGGCACATCACTTTCTAGAAAAAAAAAGAGTTTGGAAAACATTTAAAAGGAGTTTTTTTAACTGTTTTAAAATTTTTTTAATTTAACAATATTTTCTATCATTCTCTATAGGAAATAGTTTGTAGTCATAGGCAAATATAGCTAATATTTATTTTTCCATTTTTTGGCACAGGTATTCACAAAAGATAGACGACATTGTGTTTGCTTTTAGACTAAAGATGATATGGAAGTCATCTTTCCTTTTAAAATAAAGCCAAATGAGAAATCTATTCTTATTTTCAACTGTACCTACAACAAGGCCACAGTAAGATACAATAGATTGTCTCATTTCGTCTGCATTTTATCATCGGCAGACCTGTCCTAAGCATGTTCTATAAATGCTGGAAGCACAAGAGCTTTGTCATATAACGTATTCATTCCTCAAAAGATTTCAAGTTACCTCTATTCTACGGACATTAGGAAGCCATCCATTCCTCAGAGGATGGGCATGACTCACAAGGCAGGCAGGAGAAAGACGTGCTGACACAGGGCCTAGAATGGGTGGGGAGCAGGAGGGGGGGGCACCAAGGAGCTTCTGAAACCATGGCAGTGTGAGCCGGCCACCTGTGCCTTTGAACTAACCCACTGCCATGCACTTGCTCCCAAAAGATGACACAAAACAGTGCAGAAATCACAAGGACTTCGATTCCAAAGTCTTTCAGGCAAAATCTGAATCTGCCACAAGCTGTGTGATGTTGGGTCAGTCACATCACATGAACCAAACTATCCATGTATGTAAAAAATTGTAGGGCTTCCCTGGTGGCGCAGGGGTTGAGAGTCTGCCTGCCGATGCAGGGGGTGCGGGTTCGTGCCCCGGTCCGGGATGATCCCGCATGCCGCGGAGCGGCTGGGCCCATGGGCCATGGCCGCTGGGCCTCTGCGTCCGGAGCCTGGGCTCCGCAGCGGGAGGGACCGCAGCAGTGAGAGGCCCGCATATCGCAAAAAAAAAAAAAAAAAAAAAAAAAAAAAATCCTTCCATTTGTGACAACATGGACGAACCTGGAGGACATTATGCTAAGTGAAATAAACTAGACACAGAAAGACAAATACTGCATGGTCTCACATATAAAAAATCTAAAAACTTTGAATTCATAAAAGCAGAAAGTAGAACAGTGGTTGCCAGGGGCTGGGGCAGTGGGGAAAATCGGGGAGATGTTGGTTGAAGGGTATAAACTTTAATTTATCCATGATTAATAAGTCACAGAGATCTAATGTACAACATGGTGACTACAGTTAATAATACTGTACCGTAGACTTGAAATTCGCCAAAAGAGTAGATCTTGTGCTCTCACCAAAAAAAAAAAAAAAAAAAGTAAATAATATGAATACTAGTACTACTATTAAACTACCCATCCTCACTGTGTTCTTCTGCACTTGAGATAATACGACTATAAATTACAAATACGACAACAATGTGTAATCAGACCAGTAACAGTGACCAAGGTCCTAATTATTGCTATTAGTAGTCAGGGTCAGATTTCATGACCTTGATTATACATTACAACCATGACAGTAATGAGCTAGGGAAAGTGACAGTAACAATGTTTGAAGGCAAGAGACTCGCTTCATTCATCCTCATATAGGCCCTGAAATGGCACAGGGCCTGGCACAGAGTAAGTGTCATGAATTGTTGGTCAAGAAAAAGAATTGAAGTTATATTTACTATACAACAGCTTATTATGACCGTTTTATGTATACTATTTCAAACAGCAATTGAGCAATATACCTTGCTTAAAGAGGGACTATATTGCCAAATGAATGTCAGTTTCTATATTTAAGTTTGATACTAAATGCTCTCAAATGTGCTGCCTTAGTAAAGGTTCAGTACAGGGCACCTTTGTTATCCGTTTCATGTATCAGTTCCATAGTCTCTCAAAGTCTGGGAATGTCTGCATCACCTTTGGATAAGCTCAAGATTCTGTGTACAGTCATTCAAGTATATAGGCAGTCCTGAGATCCAAACACTGTATTATTATAACAGAAAAATGCATATTTTTAGAAAATCTATTCCTTCTATACAGTTCCAGTGGTTACCAAAAAAAAAAAAAAAAAAAAAGGTTAGTGTCACTCTGGAGCCCTCTTGTGGGATATTTTGATTTTGCTGCTCAAGAAGCTGAAAATGATGCCAGCACATGCTGAGGGCTTCAAAAACTAGACAGATGCACTTTAAAAATATTTCAAAACATGCAAACAACCAGTGTAGAGGCGTCCCCTGGGGCAGCCACAAAAAATGGCTTATTCCTGTACAGCAACACTGTCTGACTGAAATATAACATAATCCACAAATGGGAGCCACGTATGGAATTATAAATGGGAGCCACGTACGGAATTATACATTTGCCAGTTGCCGTGTTAAATACAAGTCTCAAGAGAGACAGGTAACTTTCATTATAATAATACATCATATTTAACCCAATATATCCAAAATATTATCATATCAATATGTAATCAATTAAAAAATGAGATCATTTACTTTTGTTTTTCATGCTATGTCTTGTGAGTCCAGCGTGTATTTTACACTCACAGCAAATCTCTGTTGAATTAGCCGCATTTCATGTGCTCAGTGGTCACATGTGGTTAGTGGCTACTGAACTGGACAGTGCAGCTCTAGCAACCTAGGGATCATGGACAAACAGGGTGGCATTGCAAAGACAAACAGGGGACGAGGTGGAACCCTTGCCCAAGAAAGTCACCAATAATGTATGATGCTTCATAACCCTAACTCTGATATGCTTTTCCAAGCTCTGGTTTATTTGAGTTTATAGATAAGATAGAATGATTAATCCCGGAAGTATAGAGAAATTCAAAAACCAATGGGAAGTGAAAGTTAGCAAGTGAAGCAAGTAAGGCATGTAACCGAGCAGGACCCTAGGAGGCCTTCCTGGGACAGGCCCCCTCCCCCATATCCTCTGCTGTAGCTCCTCTCTGAAGTACCCAGATAATAGTATCTGATGGACATTTCCTGAGTTGTTTTACAGATGCTAAAACCACCACCAAATGGAAGAAATTAACTACTTGATGATCAGGAGCGTGTTGGCACCTAAGGATTGATAACATTAACCCCTGGGACACTGCCCTGTTCCCTCACCATCAACCAATCACAGAATTGTGCACAAGCTGATCATATACCCTGCAACCCACCTCCCTCGCCTGGACTTTACAAATGCTTTCCTGAAACCCATAGGGGAGTTCAGTGTTTTGAGCACTAGCTGCCCTGGACTCCTTGCTTGGCACCTGCAATAAACCCTGCAATTTCCTTCACCCCAACCCGGTGTCAGTAGATTGATTGGCTTTACTGCACGCAGACCAGCAGACCCAAGTTTGGTTCCAGTAACAGGCATAGCAGAGAAATAAGAATAATGGACTGAGTGCCTGACAATATGAACAAACATTCACAGGAGGAACAAGTGTTAGTATTTCCACTTAATAGATAGGAAACTAAGACTGGGGGGTTAAGGAACAAGGCCAAGTTACAGAATTCCACCTTCTTACCTCAGACATGATAAAACCACCATTCTCCTCACCCACTAAGTGGTAATTCCAAACCTTCTGAGAATTATATGAGCTCTTCCAAGAGGGAAGGTTTGTATCAGTACCACTTCTCGTATGGGAGGAATAGAGGAGATGAAATACAAAAATGACTGAGGTCTCCCTGAGGTGTGCCCACAGCCATAAGGGTGACCCTGTAAAGTATAATCGGATCCAATAATGGGACCCTCATCTATATCCATTGGAGAGCTCCGCCATATTTGTATCCATTAAAATGGCAAACACACCCACTCTTTGATCTGGCAATTCCACTTCTAGGAATAATCACACACATCAAATGACATATGTATAAAGTTACTCACTGTGGGATTGTTTGTAATAATAAGAAATTGGAAGTAAACTAAAGTTCCATTAATAGGGGACTGGTTAAAAAAAAATATGGTCTCTCCCTGCAATGGCTAATGTACAGCCATAAACACAGAAGCTGCCTATGTACTGCACGGAATGATGCCCAAAATTGTTATTAAATGAAAAAAGTAGAGCAAAGTGTATCATATGCTGCCATTTGTATAAAACAGACAAAAAGAATTACAAACGTATTTATTCATATATTCATAGAATAACTAGGTAAGGATATACACCCAGACACAGTTATTCAGAGAGGAACTGCAAATTTGAAGTAAGAACTGGAAGAAATTATTATTATTTATCATGTTGTACTGTAGACTTTCTAGCCATGTCAATCATATTTTTAAAAAAATGAAATTGCTTTTAAAAGTCAAGGAGCAAAAAAAGTGAAGAATGCCATGCTGTCAGATTTCCCAAGAAGAATATATATATACATACATAAATGACCTTGAAGTATTAAGTGTCTCTCCAAAAACAGGTGATGGTGAAAAAAATGTATCAATAGTTAGTTTGCTTTTTGTCAATTTGAAGAAAAAAAATGCATTCTGGGCTTAGTAGCTTAATTCTTCTATAAAATTATGATAGAGAGCATAATTGCATTTTTTCCCGCTGGTCTAGCCTATATATAAAATTCAGTGACTACTTCTGGGATGTTTTATTCCATTTTGGTGAAGACTTCAGTGTATATGTTAAACTAAATAACACTGGCGCCCAGATACGCCATTAAATAGTCAGGACATAATAAAAACATTCCTTTCAGATACTGATTTCCTAGGTTGGATTCCAGTTTTGTCACATGTATGAGTTTTTTATATCCTCTGAATATCTTTTTCCTCATCTAAAATGTGTGAATAATAATACCTACCTCACAGGGCAGCTGTGAAGATAAAATTTTTATTAATGCTGTGTCAAAGGCTTTGCTCATGCCCAAACACTCCAGAACACTCAGGAAAGGTTAGCAACCACCAAAAAGACATTCTGTAGGAATATCATTAAGTTGATACCATAAATGATCAACAAAACCTGTCATTGCCTACAGTTAGGACTAGACTGTAATTTGATCTTTAAATTATAATACTTTATACACTTCAGATCAAATAGATCACTTACCTGAGGGGATAACAAAAGAATTCAAAGTTGTGTTGCCCTTTTTACAAATATAGCCTAGTTTCTGAACACATTGCAGATTTTCCCATTTAGCACTTTTCCCGGGATTTAGTGACACACAGCTTTTTCCTGGTTCCGCTGATGGACTTCCTTTGGGGAAAAGAAAAAATAAAAGTGGGACTATTATAGGAATTACAAGTAGATAGACCCCCCCAGAGCCTCGTGTGTTTATCCTTGGCATTTAATGGATCCCCACCCTTTCTGCTTACACATTCACAAATAAATATTTAGTGCCTGCAGAGCAAAAGACATGTTGGGTGTCTATTTGTTTTCTCATTGTTGGATCATTCCAATACCTGAAATGTTGATTATATAAGTTTACTTCTTTGAAATAAATTTTTCCCCACAATATCAAACAATAAAGCTAAACCTTAAACCCTGAACAATCTTCACACTGGGTCATTTTATGTATGATAGGGAGGTAAATAACAAAAGAATACACGATGTTCCAAATCAGCCATATTCAACATTGTCGATACCTCCCCAAAAACCTAAGTCAAGCTAACTGTGGACCAGCCAGAGAATTTCTGGACGTGGGAAAACTTTCTCCAGTTAGAAGAGGCTGGAAAGAAGGCAATGCGAGGAGAAAGAGAAGGAAAGAGATGCTAGAAGCAGCAATGTGCCATAGTAAATGCTGATAAAGTACTCCCAGAGCTCAGACTCTCTCTCAAGATTTTCAGCTCAGCCTATTGAAGAATACTTTTAGCAGCTAACCTCTCATCTCATTGCTTACTGGAAACGGATTAAAGAACGAGGTCAAGTCAACTTTCTTAATGCAATCGATACATGCATAGATACCCACATTTCTCATGCTTTTCCACCACTTTAATAAATGATTTTGAAACCAGTGCTCTAAAACCTTGCTCCATCTCACAAGAGAAGACAGGGTGATGAGTCACATTTTATCAATGATTCTTCTTTGTGACCTCTGACATGTTTACGACCTGGACCTGGACCACACTTTCCCTTCCCGAAAGATGGGAATCACATCACCTGCTCCATAAAGCCTTTGTCAAAAACTTTTGGAAGTTGCTTGAACAGCACACAAAGAAAAAATTGTTAGTGGTAAGGATAAAGATGTTTTTTATATGTGTTGATAGTATGACCAAACTTCCAGTATAACTGAACTAACAGATAAGGTACCAGTACTAGAAAGAAACTTTTGGAAACAATAATGTATTTTACAGCTAACGGCTATTATTTTATATATGAGCTGGTAAATCATAGTAATATAGTTATTTATCAATAGAACACCAATACCTACTTTAATATATAAACTCTTTGTCTTTAAATGGTTACTATAGTTATATATTTGAATTCACACTTCTATACCTTTTGTGTAAAATATCCTCACTTCAAATGTAGATGTATTTTAATAGATGCTTTACTTGTTAAGTACTCAATTGAATGCTGATTGAACAATTTATACAATAACAACTTCTAATGTTCCACAAGGTTTCTAATTTTCATTTGAAGAAACTCTCAAATTATTTCAGAAGGTGGTTTAATGTTGCGCCTACTTCTCAGGAATTGGTTTAATAAGGAAGGACATTTCTTTTCCTTTCTCATTAATATTCCAATTTTATTCCTCACTTTCACAGAATCTAGACCCTCAATTTTCTCACTGAACTCTCAGAATGCAAGTGGTTAAATATTACAATAATCATCACTTAAAATTGAGTAATAAATAAAATGATCTGCCTACAATAATTAAGCAGCAAAGAATAAACTCTAATCCCCCAACAAATGATAATTATTGTCTAATGATCTGACTAAGCCAACTGGCATTCTCCAATTTAGTGTGACTGACTCAGTAAGCAGACAAATCAAATTCTCACTCATAAATAGCACATCTTCTATTCCCTTGCAGCAGTGTTTACTTACCATATTCCAGAGGAAAGCAGAGCTGACTCTTAGTGACAGCCCTGTAAACATCATGCGTTGAACGAGTACATTGAAAGTCAAATTTCATAGTAAAATCTAATCAGTTTAAACCGACGTATGTCCTCTAAAAATTCCCTCTCATGTTTTAGCATATTCCGAATATTACCTATTTATTTCAAAGTTTGTCTTTTTCTTTTTAATACCATAAGTCGGTAACATGCAAAATGTGGAGAGTTTAATTTTCTAAGCCAAATGCAAAAACCATTCGATGGCTTTAAAAAAAGAAGTCTGACCATATGAAGAAACACCACACCAGTATTTTCCATAGCAGAACTGGTAAATGAAAATGTGACCCGTCCTTTCCCACACCTATGGCAGAGATCACTAATCCTTACCTGCACACTTTCCTAATAAATCAGGATTAGTACAGGATGGGGCCTGGGTTGGGAGTGGAGAATCATACTCAGTAGAGTGCCTTAAGCAGCCACTAACAATGGTTGGTAATGGTGAATAAGATGAAGACTTTTTGTCATCATTGGTCCTTTTGTTTTCTCAGAATACTTTCTGTATATGTAAAACATCTTTATCACCTAGTCTCCTTTTATGTTCTGTTGCCTCTATGTTACAACAATACAGAAATAATTAGCTCAGAGCATTTTCTGTCCTCCAAAAAATGGGAAAGCCGTTGAAGGCTTGATCATCCCCTGTGTTTTTCTACAACTAAACTACAAACTGTCAACAAAACTGCTCATGAGTGATTATGCTAGTATGGAATATTACAATCTGTGGCTGGTATTATTTTTAATCCAACTCTAGTCGATTAAAACTAGGAGAAAATGGCGTCAACGTAGACCTTCAGATCATTATAACGATGACAGAAATATTGCAAATATCTCATGGCTCAAGATAATGAGAAATTCTCCAGCCTAAAACAATTTAAATTTCTTAAGTTCATAGTGTGTGTGCAGATATAAAGAAATATGTATAAAATCTTTGAATATACTATGTAGTATTATATATTATATATGTATCATAAATATAAAATCAAATTTTTGAACTTAATACCTAGCAAATCAAGGATCCTCTGCGAATATATACTTTAACAGAGTCCTCTATTGACTTGTGTGATTATCCTTCCAGACAAGTCCTTATCCCAGAAAGCTGGAATAACCTTATGGTGTTAGAGTATTCAAATCTAGTTGGCAGGTTTCAAAGCAAGGTGAGAAATAAACGGTACTTGATGAAATCTCCCAGTTCTTCTCTTTGAGATCTACGTGTGAGCTGATGAAGGTCTCCATGGTACCTAGCTAAATTAAATGCAGATGAATTCAACCAGCTTAACGCCACCAAGTTAATCAGATGAGCTTAACCCTACCTGGTAACCAGTTCAAGTATCGGAACGGACTGCCTCCACTCCACTGCCATCCACTGTTGAAACTCAGACTGTTCAGTCCAATCCAGAGTCCTGAAGTCAAGGAACTGGTTAACCCTTTATGACAAAAGCAAAACAAAACCAAAACTGACATTCAGAAAAGATGGGGAAATCAAATTCTGAATTAGGTACTTGAATCAAAATGTACTAGAGAGAAGTAATGAAAATCATGCCGAGCATGTCTCCTTTGATCCTCTCATCAGCGGGAAGCAAGTACAACCATTACCTCCACGGGCATGTAAAGAAACTGAGGTGAGAACACGGATAAGCCAGGAACGGTCTTGCTAAGCTAAGGGTCTAACCCAGATGTGACCAGGCTTCAGCCCCCAGAATCTTGATGACTTCTATAGGATTGTGTGAATAAGACTCTCTTTGGCTATCGTCAAACAAAAACATGTTTACTTCATTTTACAGTAAAACTAAGATTTATTTTGTATCAAAGTCACCGTTTTCTATCATGAAAAAGTTTAATACACTTCAGTCTATATCACTCTCATAAGTTATTACCCGACCTCATAGTATAGAACTTACGCTCAGAATTTTATTCGATGACATTTTAAAACATCCATTTTTGTCCCTCATTAAGATGATTAAAAACTAAACACTAAGTGCTTGTGCTACTATGAATAACACTCAGGCAGTTAATAAATCATAATTACAATGGTTCAAAGTCTGTGCTAGGCCTGAGATGCAATAAAAAACAAAACAGAAGCAACATGGACCTCAGTCCGCCCAGGTTAAACAACTCTAATGTGTTATTACCTGTAACTTTTTAAAAACCATGGATTTGCTGTTCTCTCTATATTCTTTTTAGTTGATTTAAAAGAATTAATGGAAAGGAAAACTATCCTCTGTCTTAAATAAAATACCAACCTGAAGTGTCTATAAACATAAAAGGTAAAACCATAAAGGGACCACGTTATATTTACTGTTCTCTAAAGGATATGTTCCCCAGTCAAATCTTTTCAATGGTGAGAATAGCCACTTACTATATTCAGGGCACTGTTTTCGCTCATTTTCAATCCTCACAAACTCTAATAATTAGGTACTGCCATCTCCATTGTACAGATTAGGAATTTGACACCCAAAGAGTTTAGATGTCATGTGCAGAGTTGAAATTTAAACCTAGGTTCTTTCTGGGATTTAATTCCCCGACCAGGGACCAAATCCACGCCCCTGCATTGGAAGCACGGAATCTTAACCACTGGACCGCCAGGGAAGTCCCTAAACCTGGGTTCTTATGACCTCAAATCCCAGACCCTTTAGTTCTGATGCAACCAACTAAGCTATCCAAATTCACCGAAATTTCCCCCAGTTTTTCATTAGCTGACATATACACACATTCATGTCACAAATTCAAATGAAAGGGGATTACAGTGACTCGATGCCCCAGAATCATATCTCACATTTTTTGCTCCCCAATCCCATAAAAGCACAGATCACGTTCTTGGAGAAACCTGACCTGAACGCTGTCAGTTTATTCAGCATCTGGCAGAAAGGCACTGACAAAGGAAGAACCCCCTTGAGGATATTGACTAGGTTGATATTGATTAGGTAGGTTGATGCTTAATGAACTGAACTGAATCCAATACTGGAGTTATTTACTGAAAAGTAAACCCTATTGCATAATTTCTTTAAAGTAATAAAAATGGGATGAAATTAACTACTAGCATGTAAAAAGTCAGTAAAAATTAATTCAGATTCACTTATCTTTATCAAGTGTTGTAGAAAAAAAAGTCTGAGTTAGTACAGCTCTTGCCCTTAGGTACTTTATACACTTTGAGAGGTATCTCATCCAGTGCCTTCATTTTACAGCTGAAGAAACTGAGGACAGAGAGGTTAAGAAACTTGTGGAGAGTGAAACAGAGGATTAGTAAATTAGGACTTACACCCAGGGTTCACTTTGGTGTTTCCAGTGAATTCAACCCTTGCTTAAATTAAATTTGCCCGTGAGTTACTATTATTGATACAATACACTTTCCAGATAAGTTTAGATGTTAGAGCACCTTTAAGTAAAGAACCATGAACTAAAAAGATATTTCTGATAAATGTCATCCCTCCCCAAACAATAGTCCATGGCAGAACTCACTCTGGTTACCTGTGAAGACTCAGCATTTGGTTCTCCAAAGTTGGAATTTTACCAAAAAATAAAATACTTATTACAAGCTATGTCAAGGAAATGACATTATCAAAAGGGAAAATCTTAATATTTCTTTAGTCTTAAATCTCTGCAATGAGCATCATCGACTACGACTGCGTTCATTAAAAAGAAAATACTGATAATGAAGTGATAGAAATTCATTCATAGTAAATCAATTTTATAGTTATTCATCTCATTGATGGTTTCCCTCTAGTTTATTAATTATTTTACATAGTTATTAAAACTCTTTTGAGTACTAAACTATTACTTATGTCTCTTTAGGGTAAATTAAAGAAACCAACAAAAACTGCCATCTCACCTCATTCATGTAAATAGATAACTTACAAGGTGTCAGGAGGAGATGTCTGTCTACTAGTCTATACCTTAGAAATGTCATTCTGGGATCAGTGTCATGTTGATACTATATTTTATGTTAATAATTATTCTATTAAATACCACTGAACATTGATTTTTTCATAAATTATTTTTCTTATTGAAATATAGTTGACATATAATATTACATTAGTTTCAGGTATACTACATAGCGCTCTGACATTGCATACATTATGAAATGGTCACTGCAATAAGTCTAGTAACCATCTGTGCCCATACAAAGTTATTACAATATAATTGACCATATTCCTTATGCTGTGTATTACATCCCCATGACTTTGTTATATAACTGGAATGTTGTATCTCTTAATCCTCTAACTATTTCACCTACTCCCCACCTGCCACCCCTTATGGCAGCCACCCATTTGTTCTCTATATCTATGCATCTGTTTTCATTTTGTTTTGTTTTCTAGATTCCATACATAAGTGAGATCAAGAGGTATTCATCTGTCTCTGACTTATTTCACTTAGCATAATACCTTCTAGATTCACCCATGTTGTCACAAATGGCAACATTTCATTTTTTATGGTTGGGTAATATTCCATTGTATGGATGTATATATAACACATCTTCCTTATCCATTTGTCTATCAATGGACACTTAATGTTGTATCCATATCTTGGCTATTGTAAATAACGCTGCAGTGAACACTGGAATGCATATGTCTTTTTGAATTAGTGTTTTTGGTTTTTTTCCAGGTAAATAATCAGAAGTAAAATTGCTGGATCCCATGGTAGTTCTATTTTTAACATTTTGAGGCCCCTCCATACGGTTCCCCACAGTGGCTGCACCAGTTCACATCCCCACTGACAGCACATGAGGGTTCCCTTTTCTCCACATCTTTGCCAACACTTGCCTTTTGTTGTCTTTTTGATAATAGCCACTCTAACCGGTGTGAAGTGGTATCTCCCAGTGGTTGTGATTTCCCTGATGATTAATGATGTTCAGCATCTTTTCATGTGTATGTTTTCTTTGAGAACATGTCTCTTCAAGTTGTTTTGGTTTTTCTTGGGCTTCGGGGGTCTATTTTTGATGTTGGGTTGTATGAGTTCCTTGTATATGTTGGATATAGCTATTCCCCAAAATCAAATATTCTGGTATGTTTTAAAACTTATAATAAAATACGCATATCTAAGTTTTCAAAACTATGAAGTTTTGAACAGAACTGTAGGAATAAATAAATTAGATTTTGCCTGAGATTGCTTAATTAAATTATTATGTTTGGCATGATGAAAACAGATGATCACTCTTTTAGGAAATTATCCTTTGAGACTCTCCTTATCTACTCTAGGTACTCCTAGGCTTGTTTTGAAGAATTAAATTAAGTAATACTTCTTAAAACAGGGCCTAATACACAGTATATGCCCAATAAATGTAAGCTATTGCTATTATTAATATTATTATTATTGTTATTACTCCATGTTGAATTCAAGCTGGCAAAAAGTGTGATTTACAAACAAATTTCAAGCTTTGTGTTAAATATATCCCTTAAAGCTGATGAGTGTCGCCCACAATTTTTTCTCTAATGTGTTTTTAATTTTATAAAAAATATGACCAAATTTTCTTTTTTTTTTTTTTTTTTTTTTTTTTTT
>NW_006771155.1:1436031-1439596 GCF_000442215.2 Lipotes vexillifer
TATGCGGTACGCGGGCCTCTCACTCTTGTGGCCTCTCCCGTTGCAGAGCACAGGCTCTGGACGCGCAGGCTCAGCGGCCACGGCTCACGGGCCCAGCCGCTCCGCGGCATGTGGGATCCTCCCGGACCGGGGCACGAACCCACGTCCCCTGCATCGGCAGGCGGACTCTCAACCACTGCGCCACCAGGGAAGCCCCCAAATTTTTTTAGTATTATTACACAAAGCATCAATTCCACATGCTAAACTTTTTAATGTTTAATTTTCCTGCATGTATCGTCTGAAACAGTTTATACCTACTTTTGAACGTAGTTGTAATAGAAGACGTATTACTGTCCAATAGTACACTGTATTGTTCTTTTCTATACTGTGGTCTAATTTGTTCTCCACCCAGCACCATGCGGAAACTGGCAAAAACAATCAAACTAACTAGCCAATTTCACTTCCTATATCTTATTTCAGTTCTATAAATCCTAATCCTATGCATACATAGTTGTAAATCTGATTCAGGAACTGAGGATTCAATAGGGTGCTCCAACATTTTTGAGGGTAGAAGAGATGATGAAATGACTCTGGGTGATATAAGAATTGGCCGCTGGGCAGAAGCTGTTAACCCAGCAGATAATGTGAAATCAGATTGCCAGTTGAGAATAAATTTACTGGAGCAAGGAGCTGCTGACATCTAAATTAAAGGTTCTCTTTAGTGCTTTGGGGGCCACCAGATCCATGCTTATTTTTAAGTGAGACCCAGGCAGAGGGTAATGGAAAGAGAGTGCTGAATTCCAATTCAGTTATTTTCCGAACGGGCGGCATTAGGCAAAATTCCTACCTTCTCCCTCCTAATCTGTTATCTATAAAGTGGGGACAGTATTACTAATTTACAAGGTTGGTGTCAGCTTTAGAAATAAAGCTCAGTGTCTGACACACAACAGCTGTTTAATAAATAACAGCTAATTTGATCTCAGAGTCATAAGAGGCTTATACCTTTTAGAAAAATGAAATTTACTACTCAAAATTCTCACATAAAAGAAATCATATTTTAAAAGCGTAACTATGTGCAGTTTTTAAAAAATGTTAGCGCCTTATTTTCCAGAATGGAGTAGATGACAATCCCTCACTCACACCAGGATTTTCTAGTCTTCCCCAATATATGCCGATAAATCCCAAATGTCACGAATATCTTCCCTCTAGAAAACAAAAGTCTGGTTTATTTTTTAAATTCCCCGTCAGACTTCTATTGTCCCCTAATGCATGGCATTTTTGACTTAAAGAAAAGCAGGAAATATTACAAATCTCATTCGAGAAGTCATTCCTACCCGGATTTCAGTTAAAATTTGCTGACTGAAATTCCGGAGGCTTGGATAAGATTCAAATAAGTATCTGAGATGAACTCAGCCTCCCAATCTCTTAGGGCTTGTTTGCGCTCCTGGGGACACAGTAATAGCCATTGCTGATTAGAGAAGCATTTCCTGCAGCCAGAAGCCTGATAGCAGGGCCAGGAATGAGGAAGTGAGTGGCGGGCCCAGAGATGCTGTCCTGCTCACATAGCCTCTTTCCCCTAGCAACTGGGGAAGAGTTCAAAAGTAACCTGTGCTCTGTCCCTTGGATTCCAGAAAGCCAGAAAACAAGCAAAACTCAGAAGAGTCAAGATAACACAACCCTCAGACAGATTCCTTAAAAAAAAAAGCCAAGTGAAACCATTTCAACTCTGAGGTTTCTCTAACCCGTGCAAGCCAGCACAAATCACACCAGGATTGTCTCAACTCATTCTCTCTCTTCCTTAATCACCTACATAAATTTTGTCTTATCTCTGTCTCTGTTTTCCTCTTTTTCTCCTTACTTTTACACATGGTTGCAAACATTGGTCTCTCTGCCCCAATACTGCATACAAAGACCCCAAGGACCAACACAAAACAGAATCACTGAGCAGACAGAGGCATAATCCCATCTCTGAGCTCACGAATGCCCACAGTGAGGTCGTATTGCTTTTCTATTGTCAGTCTCTTTAATGATGGCCGAAAGAAAATGGTGGCTTGCAGCCTATACTGAAAGCAGAAAATTTTTAAATGTTATACTTGGTACAAGAAAGATTTCATTACAGTGGAGCTAGTGTTCATGATTTAGTCCTCAGAAATGGACTAGAAAAGTCTTTCTTACCTAATAATGCTTTGTGTATTTCACAAGGTGGCGCTAAAAAAAATTCATGTTACATTTTTTTCTGCCCAAAATAGAATGCAATCAACATCTTCAAATTCAATTAAAAAATAATAACTTATAGGAGAAGTGTGTTCCAACTGATGGAGAGGATCACCCGCAAAGAGCTGGAGAAAGGGAATCCTAGGTGATGAGACAAGGCTGGGGACAGCTCTGTCCCTTGTAACAGTTCACACACACTCTCCCACTGCAGCACAGCAGCCTCAGGTAATCGCCCCCAAGGTCCCCCAGCTTCACAGAGCCGGGGCCCAGGCGGTCAGGCTCCTGAGTCTATGCTCCTTACTCTGAGCTCTGCTGCCTGCTATCCAGGCAGATGCAATCTGTAGGCATTGCTGATACAGCAGGTACTGTACCCAGTGCTTTGCCAAGTGTGGTCCCCATCCACTTGCCCCAGAATCACCTGGAAATTTAATAACATGCAGATTCCAGGACCCCACATCATACCTACTGATGTACAGTCTCTGGGGTTTGCACCCAGGCAGCTTCACTTCAACAAAGTTCCCTGGTGACTAATAAGCAACTTCACACTTAAGAACCACTGTCTTCTCGCCATAAACTGACCACTGGTCCAAACGTGAGGCTGAATTTCTAAATAATGCCTTTTCTTGTGCTGCATCCTCACTTGTCGGTCAGAAAACATCCCTTGAGACTGTCTTCCCGGAAGGTTCTGTGTGAATCTCTTTAGGGGCTGGGAGGACATACATATTCGCAAGACATTCCTCACTTTCAGCCATCTGCCCCTCAAACCCATTCTCCACACAGCCTTCAATTTGCTTTTCTCATGGCACTTAACTATAATTTGTATTTATTTGCTTGTTTTCTTGTCTATGTGTTTTCCCCATTGGACTTTAAGCTCCACGTGGACAGGACATGGCAGGCTTTGGTCACTGCTGTGTCCCCAGGAGCTAGCACAATGCCTCACACAGAGAAACCACCCATCTTGGAGAATGAATGAATGAATGAATAAAAAACGAATGTATTTATAGTCTTGTAGGGGAAGTGGGACATACGTAAGTAACCACTGCAAAAGTGGTAAACAAATAAGACAAAGGCAGATGGAAATAAAGAAGACTGCATTTCAACTGTATAAAATGTGGGGAATTCCAGGTACAAGAAATGCCAGGGGGAAAGATGTGGAGGTGAGAAAGTATGAGACACAGATGAGGAACTCAAAAGTTTTCTCTTGGGCTTCCCTGGTGGCGCAGTGCTTGAGAGTCCGCCTGCCGATGCAGGAGACGCGGGTTCGTGCCCCGTTTCGGGGGGATCCCACATGCCGCGGAGCGGCTGGGCCCGTGAGCCATGGCCGCTGAGCCTGCGCGTCCGGAGCCTGTGCTCCGCAAATGGGAGAGGCCAC
>NW_006771155.1:1440001-1486051 GCF_000442215.2 Lipotes vexillifer
GCCAAAAAAAAAAAAAAAAAAAAAAAAAAAAAAAAAAAAAAAAAAAAAAAAGAAAAAAAAAAAAAAAGTTTTCTCTTGTCAAGACTGCGAAATGCACAAAGGGGAACAGCAGTCAGTGGACAGGTGACAGCCCCTGAATGTCAGGCAAAGGTGTGTTGTTAATTATTTGATAGGAAATGAGAAGCCACTAAGAGTTTTTGAACATGGTGGTCACTGGATCTGAGATACTTTCAGCTAGTAAGCAGGGTCAGGGTGAACGGGAGGGAGGGGATTAGAGCAAGGAGTCGAGGATGCTCTATCTCCCACACCCGTTTCTGGTCCTGACCTCTCCGCTCCTCAAGTGTCAATTGCAGAAGCTAAAACAGACCCTCTCATCTCAAGCAAACATTAGCTCTTTTCATCTTCACAACCTCATAAGAACAAATGCTAAAAAAACAAACATTGTAGAAAGAGTATCAATAAGACCTGAAAACCATTAGAGTCTGGGAATTTGAAAGACAGGAGGCAAAAGGACAGCTCTTCACTTGTCCCCATTTGTGGTGGCAGTTTATCATGTTAAATTCTCCCATACTAATGGAAAACCAATGACTTCAAGCTAGACCTAGAATATTTGACCAGTATGGCACCCGTGTCTTGTGTCCAAGAACGGCATCGCTAATTGATTGTAGCATCTTCGACTCTGAGCCCAAATAAATCCTCCGAATCATTCTCAGCACAAGTTCTAGACACTGACACAACTGACAGAAGAAGTTGGCTCATGAGTTGCAACCTATTCGCCATCCCCGCTGTCTTTTTCAGGGTGCACATTTGTCAAACCCCCTGCACCATCTGCTTAGGACTGACTCTATCATGATGTCTAGAATTATTCGTGTTGTATGCTTTTAAGTTAAACTATACGGAAATAAAATAATCATGATTTCACAACTTTGTTTTCCTTTCACATCTTTACCTGTCAGGTATGTCTGCTCATGTATCTCTGTGACGCTCAAGAGTTCAGCATTCTGTTGCTGGCAGCTCTTCCTCGCCTGGTGCCAAGTTAAAGCAGATTTGGAATTTATCTGGTAGGAAATGCTGGTCAACGGATCTTTATTCCATAAGCTTTCACTGCCCTCGACTGTAAAAGAAGTCAAAAGGAATTGACTACATTATGCACGGAAAGAATTTTCAGTGAACAATATTTTTTAAACCATCTTGGTAGCATTATTGCCTAAAGCATTATCTTCCTTTTTTTCTTTCTTTTCATCAGTTTTAAAGTGACTATGAGATTTTCTTTACTCCTGAAATGAGGAGGGGGAGTTTTCAAAGATCGACCGCATTCCATCTCCTTCATGTGCCTCCAGAAAGACAGGGACTCACCATCTCTATTTTTCCATTAGGACATTTGAGATCAGATGAGTTGGGAAGTGAGGCAAACACATAGACTAAGAACAGAGATGCCAGCCCAACTTCCTTAATCTAGAAAAACAATAATAAAGGGAGAAGAGAAAATAAATGTGTCTTCTCTCAGCAACGGATATTTCACCTGCATATTCTAATTTGGTCTTTTTAGACCAAAGACACAGGAATTAGAGGGGAAGGTCGTAGATTCCACAGACAGACTGACCAGGACCTGCCTCCAGACTCTGTCACTCACTGGTGAGTCAACCTTAGTTAAATTGTTAACCACCTCGGGAGTCTCATGTTCTTATCTCTAGCACGTATTAAACATAGGTAGCTCCTGGCAATAGCTGATTGTTAGCTTTTCTTCCCTCAGAGTAAAACACTTTTTAATTTAAAAATTTCTTTTTATTTTTTTAAATTTTTACCTTATTTTTTCCTTTGCTATTTTATGATTCCCAATATACTCTATAAACATGGCTATAGTCTATGAAAGGCCAATAATATAGATGGATAAATATTATTGATTGCATTTTACACATAAGATGTTTGAGAAATGAGTCAACAGATGAAATATTTTTCTGTGCTTCATGATATAAAAACTTCTCTTTTGTCTTTTTAATAATGTAAAATTCTACTTACAAGTCATGTGAAGTCATAATCCTTTCATTTATTTATAAGGAAAAGATTACATAAACTCTCAAATTTTCTGTGGAGTATTCAACTTGCTAACAAATTGGACAGTTGTCCGTGTGTATAGAGCCTACACCATATATATGCATACAGCCAACATTATACATACACATACAGCCCACACTTTATATATGCATGTAATTGTGATTCTTTGTATCTGACAAGGAAGTGACCTTTTTCATATACTTACCACACACTATGATATGAAATTTGTGGTTCATGAAACACCAAAGAGGAAGAAAAATATACCAACATTTCATTTGTGCAACAGCATAGACATTTCTAAGATGTTTTAACTATAAGATTATTATATATTCACATAAAAAATATATTTGAATTAGTAATGTTAAATTTAAATTACCACAGTCTGAGGTCTTACTAGTTTAATGTGCAAATGGATGCTTCTCCCTGTAAGTGAGATCACTCAAATGAGACTGGTTTGAGGTTTCCTTGAAGTCGGAGCTATTTTAAATAAATATTTTTAGAAATTTGGAGGTTTTGCTTGTAGTGTGGTAGAAAGTGTGAGATATAAAAGAAGGAGGGGATGATTTTCTCATCCAGAAATGAAGGAAAGGGCTACAAAGGACCAAAGAAAGAAATGCAATTTGATGCTTCTCTTCATTTAAAGAAAGTATATTTTGCATTTTCAATCAAGGAATTAAGACCTATTTCTCAATGCACGCATGGGTTTGCTGACTCTATATCTCCCCAAATTGTTCAAATTCCCACAGCAAACCAGCACAATTGACGCTGAAAGCTAAAATTGCAAGCTATGGGGAATTGAGAGAAAGGAGTCTTTTCCTTTTCCTGTTCTCCTGATACTTGAAAATAAATGTCTAAATAGAAGGAAAACATTACAATAAACACTACAGAGGGCAATGAAGAGCATGTACTGAGTGTCACTAGGTCAACAGCTGGGACCTCGTCTTCCTGTATTGAATCTGCTAGTTTAAGGCTAACATAAAATAAAATGTTCTTTTGAAAAAAACACACAAAGCAAAGACAATGAAAGAGTTTGGGAAACTGCAAAGCCCTTCAAGAAAGGCATGGAATGTATAAAATGTGCTTTAAAATTGTAATGCATATTGAAATCAAAAGTGTTTTAAATTTCCAGTTATTTTACTTTTACAATTAACTAGGCCAAATATATAATTTGCTTTGGAAGACATAAATTGGAACCAATGAGACTAAAAGCTTATTCCAGAGCCTACCCAGTTTATCCCTAAAACACATGTCTAGCCAAGGTGTTGTTTTTTTTTTATGATTAGTGGCTGGCCATTTGTCCTCCATTTAATGATTCATTAAATCATACATGCAGCCAACAACATCCCTGTCAGCACCATGTAAGTGCAGGATGTTATAGCTGGACCCATGAGATCTGTAGCCCCAAGACACTCCATGATAACGGATTTAGAAAATACCATTCCTACAAAGTCCAGAGGAAGATGTTTCTCAATCACTGAAAAACAAGTCTTGTTTATCTTATGAGGAAAAAGTTCAGTTTTGTTTTCAGACAAAAAGCCTTCTAATATAGAGATCAGACATCAGTCAGCCTTTCATGGGAATCAAACCTTTAAAAGTTGTTATAAAACAGAAATGCATTTACCTCACCCAAGAATGGGAGAATGGTTCCACCGTGAACACAGGAAGACTGAGTTTTTGTGAGTATTCACCCAGAACTGAGGGACTGGACCCAGAGGGGAATTACAATAATCTATGGGGCTGAGAAATCAAATTAATTTTTAGTAAGATGTTTAGGGATTAAAAATCAAAAGAAATAAATAAGCACAATTCTTGGAATTCTGTCTTTAACTTGACAAACTAAGATATGTTAGTAAATTGGACTGTTTTTTTACAATAACGCTTGGAATACCGCGATGGTATGTGGATGTGTGATCCTGAAAGTTTAGTGGGGTACGCAGCACTATTGCAACGCAGGTGGTCTCACAATCAGCCCAGACTGTATCTGAGGCTCTGACCCAGCGCCCGCCCCTTGGCAGGACAGCAGGAAACAGGAGCTCTGATCCACAGAGTCTGAAGTAGCAAGAGGTTGGGGGCAAGAAGTTCAGGGGGAAGAAAAGGAAGGCAGATGCTGGCAGCAGGAGGACGGTGTGGGGTGATGGACAGAGGGAAGCCAAGAACCCTTCCTCCTCTGTCTTCTTCAGCCCCATCCCTGCCTTCCAACACGAATGCCCTCGTCCACCCCACCCAAAACCTGCTGCCCTGCTTCTTTGTAAATTCTTGAGCATGAAAGGACACCAAGAATTTTTATGGCCCCCTCACTTCAATACAATGCAATGCCACTTAATCTGCATCATTGCAATAAGACTTATATTTTCATTTTAAAACCCCTCCAAGCATAGACATAACTCACTTCCATTGAAGCTATGTTAAATTAAATAATACTCTTCTTAAACTTAATTTAAGAAGAGTAGCATTACTATCATTTTCACAGTGAGGAACCCTTTTCATTACATTGACACAAAATTCAGGAGCCACTCACATCTCTTTCTCTCTCTCTCTCTCTCTCTGTCCATCAAAACCAAGGCTGTGGCATTGCTTAAATTCTGTTTTTGATCTATAGTTTAATAAAGGTAAATCATTGGGGGGGGGGGGTGGGAAAACCATCAAAACCAAGGCTGTGGCATTGCTTAAATTCTGTTTTTGATCTATAGTTTAATAAAGGTAAATCATTGGGGGGGGGGGTTGGAAAATGGGATGCCCACCTGTGGCATTAAGTATATATTGCATCATATACAGGATAATTTGCCCTGAAGTCTTAGAAAATAACTGACAGTAACAGCGGAAGTTGAGGAGAAGTAGGAGTTAGTGAAAATAAAGGGGTCATTTGAGGCAGCCTAGGGCTGAGAGTCCCAAGATCTGTGTTCTTGTCTTTAGCCAACATGGATCACTCCCTCCATTATAAAATGGGACAATGACATCTGTAGAGGGCTGTGGTGGGGTATGATGAGATAGGAAATGAGAAATCACTTGGAGGAAGAAATGTTCTCGATAAACACAAAGTCTGATCACTAGGTTGCCACACTAAACGTGCCAAAATTGTCTGGATGATAAAGTTACTTACATTTCAATGGACAATATCCAAATAGCCTATCCACGTCATAATCTGTAGTGGTTCCGCACCAGAGCCATCCGTCTGATCGCCCAGCAGTTGTGCAATCTGCATACCACTTGTTTTCAAACTTGAATGGAAATGCACAGGTTGCCCCATTGGCATTGCCCAGGAGTGTGTACATGGCTAGAAGAGACACATTGACTTGTACTTAGAATGGACGTGAATCTCCTGAACGATTACTTTCCAATCACAAGGTTACTGCAAGGATCGATCTTACACTTCTGATCACAGCTCTTACACTAACACAGGGAATTCCTTTGTATTTCCCTTCTCTTGCAACTCCTGTCTTTTGCTGGATACATGTGTCCTCGGGAAAAACTCTAGCACCACTTCTATTCTGCTGTCTTTTGCAATAAGATTTTCCTCTTTGCTCTCATGAGCCAAAAGCAGTCACAGCTCTACTGACTACAACTTTGACTTCTACATTTCCTCCAAACAGGGAAAAGGCCATCCTTCCCCTCGGTTGGAATCAGAGAATTACTGAATCTCTAGATTGAAAAATAACCTTAGAGCTGTGTAACCCAAACACACAGTAAAAACTTCAATCCCCTCCGACCACTCCTGTCCAGCCAGACTCCACTTGAGTCCCTCAACAATGGCTACGAGAAAGGGTAGGAACTTTAGCATAAATCTCGAATTCACATCATGGAAAGAAATCACTTAAAACCCTTAGATACTATCTATAATCAGTATTTGTCTTTTTTTAAAAAATGAGTCCAAACAGATCAAAATGTGAAGCTCTAGGTTCACCTAGAAAGGAAAGTTGAAACAAATATAGAATTGTGGACTTCCCTGGTGGCGCAACGGTTAAGAATCCGCCTGCCAATGCAGGAGACATGGGTTCGAGCACTGATCTGGGAAGATCCCATATGCCGCGGAGCAACTAAGCCCGTGCACCACAACTACTGAGCCTGCGCTCTAGAGCCCGCGAGCCACAACTGCTGAAGCACTGATCTGGGAAGATCCCATATGCCGCGGAGCAACTAAGCCCGTGCACCACAACTACTGAGCCTGCGCTCTAGAGCCCGCGAGCCACAACTACTGAAGCCCGTGCACCTAGAGCCTGTGCTCTGCAACGAGAGAAGCCACCGCAATGAGAAGCCTGTGCACTGCAACAGGCAAGAGCAGCCCCTGCTCGACGCAACTAGAGAAAGCCCGCACGCAGCAATGAAGACCCAACGCAGCCCAAATAAATACATTAATTTTCAAAAAAATAGAGAGAATCGTTATGGATCACGGTTTGGCTTAAGTCAAAAGGAAGCTCATATCTCCATTGACAACCAAACCACTCAAGTAGCTAAATGCTCCAGTATGTTCAGTCTACCCTTGTAGGGATGCCTCTTTGGGCGATAATAATCCTCTATATTGAAATATTCAGTCTCTTGTGACAAGTTTATATTCAGAATTTTTTCTAGGTAGGAATACTCTTTTCCTAATTAAGTTTCATAGATTCTATGACTTTAAAAAGTTCTTTAAAGACATCTTAAAAGTCATTAAGATAATATAACATTTGTAAAACACATAGCACAGCATCTAACATATGTAAAGAGCACAACAAAAATAAGCTACTTACCTCCTTTCCTTTTCCTTTGCTCGTACTTATTTTGTCCACCTTAAAAGCTAGGTTTATTCTCAGTTCCCTCAAAATGACTCTTTTGCCAATTGCCTAGCTGTTAGTAACTTTAAAATATGATTCTAGCTTTTGTTGCACTAAGTTACAGGACTAGTTTTCCGAATCACAGATTGTATAAAGAACATGCTGGATTTGTAATAATTACACCATTGTTCTTTCATATGAAGAAAATGTGATAAGACCACCTAGGGCTAGTGGTACTGTTCATTCAGCTAGCCAAGGAATTCTCAGTGCTCAGTTTACAGATGTCAATCAGAAATGGCTTTTTAAGGACTAACTTGATTTATTAAACAAAGCACTGATGAGGCCAACTTGACTAACAAATCATGTCACTGCACTCAACTGACTCTTCCTCTCGTGGGCCGCACTTCCAGACAATCCTCAGATCCGTCCAAGTCTACAAAATCTGAGTTGATCACTCAAAATTAAATCCTTGGCCTCAGACAGTTTTCTTCCCCAAGTTTTCTTTAAAGAGGCAAAGTCTCTGTATACATCCTCTCTGCATTGCCTTTACTTCTAATGCATATTCCAATGAATCGATCGCAAGATCACCCTGTAGGGCTAGATCTTCTAGCAGGAATATCTTAAGTATTGGGAGAGACTTAGGGAGTACGCAAAGTGTGGTCAATGGACCATCTGCATCCAGCCACACAGTATTGATAAAAATAATTCAATAGATCCCTAGGCCCTTCCCCCAATATGCTAATTTAGAATCTAGGTGAGGGGGGACCTTGGGATATGTATTTTTAACAAGCTCTCCAGATGATTATTAAGCATCTTAAAGTTTGAGAACCACTATCCTAAATCCTATGCATATTTTTCTCAAAGCAAACAGAAGACCAGAAAGTAGGGGCAGGGGGTGGAGAGAGGACTACAGAACTTCAGCGATATCTTTTAAAATAAAATGAGAATTCTGATCTCTTAGCACCAAACTTCCTTGTGTTGGATTCCTCAATTAGAACGATGGTCCCACCTGTGGAATTTGACTCAGTCAAGTTTGGTTCACCCTTGTCCTGCCCTCTAATTTTCCGACAAGTTTCTCCTGAAATGCTGTGCTACCTAGGTTGCCTCTTTGGTAATTTCTAAACCTACATTATGTTCAGTGAAAGCCTTGGGATAACTTCTTTCTGAGCCCTCCTTCGCACTCTTCTTCAGTTCCTACTCTCTTCTCTTTACAGAACATAGAAGGAAAATGGAAAGCTGTCCAATCATCACCTTGCAAAGAGCTGAACTCCGATGATCTGCATACCTGCTGTAAGCTAAGTTCAACCAACCTTTGCAGCCTCAGTAACATAGTAATTTTGCAAACAGCTTAATCTCTTGCCCCAAGAGGCAGGCTCCTTCTCTGACCTTGAGGTCGTTCTAGATCACACTTCACAGAAATCAAGGGTCCAAACCTGGAAAGTGGTTGCAACATCATCTGACTCAAGAAGCCTTTGTAAAGGGCTTCAGGTTCTTTTTTGTTTTTTGTTTTATCTTTTTTCTGTGCAGCCACTAGAGAATGAAATTTGGCCAAGATGAGAGAAGACTAGAATACTCTGATTTTATTTAACCTTCAAGAGCTGAAGGAACCAACTACATATACAATTATTTCCTGCCTCACGGGTGCTACCACTTTCTAAAACAGCAGACTAAAGACTCTGAAGGTTAGTTTATAAGCTAATTCCTTAGCTTTTCTAATTTGCTGATTATTACATAATGTCTCTAAATACCCATAAGGTAACAAATAAATTAGAACATTTAGAAACCAAAATTGTCAAGATTTCATTTTACACAGTCTGAATTGGTAAAGAATGTTGTTCCACAGATCATTTGTCCAGAGGTAACGTAAACCAAAGGAAAAGAAACATTTCGTTAAACTCTTTTATCACGACAATCATACAGTGTAAAATGGAAGACACTGGGTCAAAGCCTACAGTGAAAAGTAATTTCTAAAAACGGTAACCCACTGTTAAAAAAAATCTTAGCAAAGGTTACAAGAAATGTCTTCTCATTAATCACAAATAGCTAAAGTATCATTTAGGACTTTGTACCACATTTACTCCTTCACAGAACACAGAATAGTTCCAAACACAAAAGTAATCAATTAATACTTCTAGTACAGACTAAACAAGAATATGCTTATTTCCTTGAATTAGTTTCCAACTAAGAGGATGAGAAAGACCTGACAGAAAGGAAAAAGAGAATTCCAAGCTTCTTACCTTCATAACCTCTAGAGCATAAATCATCTGTGGTTCCATAAACTTTCCATCTGCTCCATAAACCTGATCCCTTGAAAAGCATAATGTTTTTTTCTTGTCTATTGCCATAGTTAAAAAATAAATCTTCTCCCTTGATTCCCAAAAGTGTGTCATTTTTGCACTCCCATTTCTGAAATTCACTCTTGGAGTCACAGGCATACAGAGTGACAGCAACCCAGTCAGTTTTTGATGGCACCCCTAAGCATAACTTAAAGGCAACACTCATGATCTGCGATTCAGACACCCATCGGAATTTCTGAGCTTCGTTGTCTTGGTTGCAAACTGCAGTTTGAACTGCACTGGGAGTTAATGCTTCCACGCAGCGCCTGTGATCTTCATTGTATATTAAAAATTGCCTAGTGTCTGTTGAAAAAAGAAAGAAAGAAATAAAGGATGCTTAAGTGGATACATAGGACAAAGACAATATTTTAGGTCAAAAGTTCTCAATGTTTCCATTTCCCGAAAGACCTGTGATCACAGGAAAAGGGTTGAAATTGACTCAGCCTGGGCCGGCTCTGTTCCCTCCGTGGGTCCCTGAAGCTGGAGAGAGACCAGGTTGAGGGGCCTGTTGGGAGCATGTGGCTAGAAATCTTCAAGATGTCCTAGTTCAGACAAGGAACCTTATGAAAAAACTTAAATGCCTTAAATGCACACAAACTGTAGTGGAGTAAACATAAAAGGTAGGTAACAGAGGAAGAAATAATACTCATCTGAGAAAAGCAAATTTGGGGATGAATACAATAAGCTATAAAATTAAACACTTGTGTATCCTGGAATAGAATTTTGAAGTCCGACTATCCCTACTCTTTTTGAGATAGATGAAACCTATACCCAGTGATTCTAACTATAACATTAGTAAGGTTTTTCGTATTTAAAAAAACAATTTTGGGCTTCCCTGGTGGCGCAGTGGTTGAGAGTCTGCCTGCCGATGCAGGGGACACGGGTTCGTGCCCCGGTCCGGGAAGATCCCACATGTCGTGGAGCAGCTGGGCCCGTGAGCCATGGCCGCTGGGCCTGCGCGTCCGGAGCCTGTGCTCCGCAACGGGAGAGGCCACAACAGTGAGAGGCCCGCGTATAGCAAAAAAAAAAAAAAAATTATTTTAGGAAATTTTACATTCATTTAATGTCCAGCAAATTTGTGAGCTAAATGTCTTCTGGGAAGCCCAGAGGTCTGGGCAACTAGAGAAGATTTTTGTTTTCTTTCCCATCCAACAATAGATAACTTGGACATCTAGTGTCTTTCATTTCACTGGAATATTCAACCTAACCTCTGCATAACAAAGATACAAAAATGCATTTGATAGTGTTATAATTTGTGAAGTTTGCAGCAAAGGTTGAATAAATGTAGGTTTTATATCATTTAAGGTAGTATTTATCAGAGTAACTTTATAAATAAGTCTTTTTATACTTGTAATTTGGGGCTGGTACTTTAAATAAGTATGTATAGATAATTTATGCTTATAGTACATAGCTGCTAGCTGGCAAAACTCAACTTCCTCTTGACAAAAAGAAAAAAAGAATAAAAAGATCTGGTAAGCATATTTTTGTCCTTTAAATCAAAATTGATTTCATGTTTCATCATGTAAAGTTTTTTTCTTTTTTGTCTATTTTTTAAATAGACAAATGAAAGGAACTGACTATTTTTGTGGCACAAATATAAATTAAACACTTTTTGTGAAGTTTAACTAAATTCTTTCTACTTAAGAGGTTCTTTCAAAATGAGCTGGTATAGTGTTACAGATGTTTGAGTGTCTGGCTGAAAGAGCATGGTATTTTTTTTACACTTGATTTCAACTTCAATTTATTTTTTTAATTGATTTTATGGAAGTATAAATTGATTTACAATGTTGTGCTACCTTCTGCTGTACAGCAAAGTGACTCAGTTATACATATATATACATTCTTTTTCATATTCTTTTCCATTATGGTTTATCCCAGGATATTGAATATAGTTCCCTGTGCCATCCAGTAGGACCTTGCTGTTTGTCCATCCTACATACAATAGTTTGCAGCTGCTAATCCCGATTTCAATCAGGTCATCCCAGTGAAATTATCAAAGTAATCACAGTGCCACTAAGAGAGGCCTTTGCTTCCACAAGCCAAATTCTATCTACTGTCCTCAGCACCCCGTGGGGTTGGCTTCACTTACACTCGGAGATCAGTGTCCGAGTGGACCTCTGCCTCAAAAGATTATGTTCTCTGGCTGCACCTGCTCTTGTCTACACTTGTTAGAGACCTCTTGCCTCTGTCTTGCCTGGGTTCCTAATTCAGTGCTACATCGAACCTCTGCCTAGATTCCTTGGCTGGGTTCCTCATGTCTGCTGGTTTGATTTCTTGGAATCAGGACTCACTAGAGCCTGAACTCAGAACATCTGCTTCTGCTGGCATCTTTGGGATTGATGCCTGTCAACAGAACATGCAGTGTCGACCCAGTCTCCTCCCATCTAACTGAAGGCCTTCCCAAGCTTGATCTTTGTGAGGCAAAATGAGTAACTCTGTGCGTTGGTAATAAAATTAAAATGTTAATAATATTTTGTTTTGTTCACAGTAAAACCCAGGAAATAAGAAGATAAAATGTTCTTTAGAAACAGTTATAGGATAATTTACCATACACAAATGTAAATCTGCTAATCTAAAAAGGTACTGAACTCTGAAAATGTTACCACAGATATCTGTAGACTCAGCTATATTGCCCTTTACATTTCATTTGTGTTGGCTATTCCACCTGTTGTTTTCCTATCTAGACTTACCTTCCACATTTCACAGTTTTTCTCAGTACCATCCCAACAATAAATCTCTCTTCCACCTCCTACTTCAGCCATTTGATTTTACTGTTGAGTGGCCAACATTTAGTAACTGTCTAAATTCAGTCAACCAACCAGTTGATAACCAACCATTTAAGGTAAGGTGCTTGGAAGTCATATTGCATGAATAGTGTTCCTCTTTCAGAATTTTTATACTTACCTGACTTTTATTTCATGTACTTAATTTTTGTCTGTAGTTCCATCTTAATTTCACTCTAAATATGATGGTATTTAATGAGCAAACATCCAATATTCTCTTTTTCATTAATGGCACTATCATCCACCTAGATCCATAAGCCAAAAACCTAGGAGTCATCTAGATTTCCAGCTTTCCTTCACTTTCTAGGACAACAGTAGAATCTGTTGGCTCTACCCCAACACATATGATGATGGTTCCTTTTATGTGTCAAATTGGCTAGGACATGGAATGCAAATATTTGATCAAATACCAGTCTGGATGCTGCTGTGAAGGTTGTTTTGGGAGGTTTTTTGTTTTGTGTTCTTGTTCTAGGTAAGGTTAACATTTAAAGCAGTAGGCTTTTAGTAAAGCAGATTACAGTCCATACTGTAGGTGGGCCTCATCCAATCAGTTGAAGGCCTTCAGAGAAAACAGACTGAGGTCCCCTCCAGAAGAGGAAATCCTCTCTCTAGATTGTCTTTGGACCTGAACTGCAGTATCAACTCTTTCTTGAGTTACCAGCCTGCCAGCCTCCACCACTGCACGAGGCAATTCCTTAAAATAAATCTCTCCAAAAAGATATTGACAGATAGATAGACAGATAGATAATACATAGATAGATGACAGATAGATAGATAGATAATATGTAGATAGATAGACGATGGGTAGAGAGAGACACACACAGAGATACACACACACACACACTCACACACACACCCTACTGGTTCTGTTTCTCTGGAGAAACTTGACTAATACAAATCCCCTAATCCATTCTTTTCTCTTCACCTCCACTGCCACACCCCAGACTAAGCCACCATGTTCTTCCTCTGATCTTCCTCGCTTCCTCAGAGATAATGCCTGATCTCCCAGTTTCCTGGTTGAGATGGGCTTAACATCACCTGACTCCAAATTGTAAACCCTACCGAATGTCATGGAATGTTTCTACTTAGCCATATAAAAGAGTCAGATTTCTCTCTGTTTTGCAGTCTCTTTAGCAGATTGACGGTGCATATCACAGTCGGCTTGAATAGTTTTTCAATAATAAAATTATTTTCTTTTCCTTCTACTTTCAGGGAGAGGTTTTCTAGGTTGGAAGAGATTTTGCTTTTTACCATATCTCTTCCCACATTTAAACCCTTCAAGAGGACCACTGCACACATGGGAAAAAAACCCTCCAGTCTCCATGTCACAGCTTACTAGATGGGGCTCGATCCAGCCCTGCTGACCCTCTGCCCTCACCTCCTCCCACCCTTGTTCTCACTCACCACTTGCCACAGCCACAAAGCCTCTCTGCTCCTCAAGAACTTTAAGCTCATTGTCACTGTAGAGACTTTGTATTTCAAGTTCCCTCTTCTTGAAATACTCATTAAGAGTCCAACTCAAGTGCCAAATCCTTAGTGAGTTAACAATCCAAATTTTACTCATTTATTTTCTATATACTATTCATAACCATCTTAAAATATATATTTTTAAAAATTTGATTACTTGTGTTTTGTCTGTGCCCCTACTGGAATGTGAATTCGCTGAGTAGAAAGACTTATCGTTCCAATGCAGTACTGTATTCCCTCTTTTTGGAGCATAATAGTCCCTCAACAAATATTAGTTGAATAAATAAAAGAATAGTTATTAAATCTGAAGCATCTCCTGACTGTAAACCCAGTTACATTCTTTTATTTAATAGTTCATTAATGACGATGGGTCTATTTCATAAGGCTTTTTCCCTTGAAATTTTATTTTTACCAAAGAGTGATTTATAAATGTTTATACTTATAAAAGGAGTACTTGGGGACTTCCCTGGTGCCGCAACTAAGGAGCTGGAGAGGCACAACTGAGGAGCCCGCAAGCCGCAACTAGGGGGGCCGGCGCAACCAAATAAATAAATAATAATTTTTTTTTAAAAAAAAGGAGTACTTGGAAATGAAGAGCTTCTATTTCAATACAAACTTATCTCTTCTTGCTTCCTTTATTTATCTCTGCCATTCGGAAGCAGTGCGAGCTTGATATTGCCTTTGCTATAGACAATACAAGGAAATGTAAAATCATCGCCTCATGATCCTGCATTTCATACATTCTTCTTCTTCTCCACTAGTCAACATGTAAGTGTTGCTTTTATCACTGTCTCTGTGCAAATGTCTCTGAGTTCAAATGTCATACTTCTTCCTCTGAAAGTGATTCAGGACCTTGACCAAAAGACAGCTTGTGGCATTTTTGTCACTCTTAACCAGACCAATGTTTCATTTGGATAAACATTCAATTTTTGTTTTCTATACTAGTTATGTTTTTGTAACAGAAATATTACAAAGCTGAACAAATGATAACAGATGATACTTACACATCAGAAATGTATTTACAGAATTGAAGAGACCCGCCATCCATCTTAACTCAATCTTACTAACCTCACATTTATTTTTCAACAAATAGGCACCATGCTAGCGACAATGCAAAGACAAACCAGACACAAATTCCCCCGCCACAAGGAGCCCACACTTCAAGCGGAGAAATATCAAAGGTCAAAATACATTTAGGAAAGAAGCAAGAGGTTTCCACACAATGCCTCAGGTTAAAAATGGCTGAAACCTAGATATCCAATATCACGGTACAAATTTTCTTTTAAGCACATTTTAACCATTTTAAAATGATAACATTGAGCGAGTCATTAAATTTCCAAACTTACTGGCAAAGAAAGTTATGTTACTACAGGTGACAAGTTAGAGATGTAACTACTATATGCTCTACTTCCTTATATATGCTTAGGCTCCCCCACCATCAGTACATAAAATGCTGACATGAAAGCATAAAAGCTAATAACTTCTGGAAGACAGAGAAGCGCGACAAGAGGAAAATAAGTGGGTATTCCGTAGCAGATGCTACCAGAACCATTTCTTCCTGCCCTTTGCCATTTCAGTGAGTGCCAGCCCCAGGCCCCAGTGGCATCACCACATCTCTGGGCCAGGGGACATTTTCCGGCCATCAGAGAACGCTTCACACACTGCGAAGACCAGTACGGTCAGAGGACAAACTCCTCCTAGGAGAAGCCCTTTGCCAGTGACCAACGGCTACAGACGAATAAACAGCCCCAATCTTTGCACCGTGGGTGGGATGATTCTGAGGCGCACATCCTACATTGTCACCCAGGGCACCTAGCAAGGCTGAGCTACAGCTGTCCACAGGGGTCATGGCTCCTGGACCCACCATGGTCCAGCGGCCTTTATTCTGGTCTCATGTCCGCACCCTTCAGCTAGTCTTTCCCGGGACTGGCTCCCAAACAAGGTACTTCACTCAAATCATTGTCAGAGGTCACCACCTTGTGCCATCCAAACTCAGAATCTATCCATTAGCCCCTCTAAGTGAATGTACACCCCCAGATGTGTCTCCAAAGAACTGAAAGTAAGTTAATAAATAAATATTTATTTTTATAAATTTATAATGCTTATAAGTTAAAAATAAATATTTATTATGAACCTAGTATATGCAAAAAAAAAAACTACAACAAGTGCAGGGGGCAGGGGAAGAAACTGAGGATCACAGTATTAGGTTTAGCGATGTTGAACAAAAGGATAAAGGAAAAATTGAGAATGACTTTATTTACCACTTCAATCCTTCATTCATTCATCAAATCACCAGAGAACCTACTAATTTAAGTCCCTGCATTTGGCTATCTGGGGAGGTCCAAGTATGAATCCAATATGGGTTGTGACCTCAAGGAAAGAATAGAGGCTGGGGTAAGGAACTCTGCCAACTTCCTGCCTCCCCTCCTAAAGACAGGAATATCTACACCCTCCCTGGGTTCGTTCACTCCCATCTCAGTAGCTCTCCCTCAGCCTGCTGATCCCTTTACCTGTGTCCTGGATTCCATCCCCTCCTGAGGCTCTACTCACTATCCTTCCCTTTCTCCCCTATATCCTCTACCTCAGAATGCCAGCCTCTCCCCCAATTTCAAGACAAACAAAACCTGTAGGTAAGACATGGACACTACACAGCTTTTTCTTCTTCCACTCAACCACACTAATTAATCTTTATGTATCATGTTCACCTGATTGTGACATAATCAGAGCTCTACTGCTCACTGGCTGTGTGACCTTGGTCAAGTTTCTAAACTACTCTGTGCTGCTTTTTCATCACCCCCCCAAAGAATGAGGAGGAAAGCACAGGACCTGCTAGTTGTTGTGAGAATTAAATGAGATCATCTAAATAAAGCGCTGAGAACAGTTCCTGACACAGAAATTGCTTGATACATGTAAGTGTATTCTTATCACTAACTTGGGAAAATCAGTCTTAAAGGCAATGTGAAACGGTCCAGAACAGGACGAAACTGGAGAAACAGAGAACCTTTGCAGCAGCCCAAAGAGAAGGACAGAAGGACAGAGACAATGGAGACCCCCAGAGTTTCCAGGTGATGTGGTGGAGAGAGGTATAGTCTTCCGGGTCAGCACACTTGCAGGCAAATGCTGGTTCCACCGTTCACTAGCTGTGTTGCCTTAGTTAATCACTCTAGTCTCAACTCCAAGTGAAAACTCTAAACAATTGATACAGAGAGAGGGACTAAGTAGGTCCTTCTTTGACATACTGTTGTTTTGAAGCACGTTTATGTCTTTCCTGATGGACACACACCAGCTGGTAAATTACATCTACTTCTCAGCCTCAGAGCCAGAAAACCATGGTCAAGAGTTAGCTCTGGTCCTTAACGGCCAGCTGACTTCCAAGCCTCAGTTTCCTCCTGTAGTAAAATGTGGATTGTAACACCCACTCGACCCATCTCACGTTGTTTTAAGGATCTGATTAAGAATGGAAAGCAATTACTTAAAGTGATTAAAGATGTGAAAGGGCTCTGTGACCTTAACTTGGTCTGTAATTAGAAGAATCTGTCCAACAGTGCTTACTTCTCTGTCAGTTTCAATTCTTTTTGAAAGGGCACTTGCCTTCCTATCTCCTTCTACTTTCACTTTTATTCTACCTGATTTCCACTAGGTCCCTCTATGGACCAATGTAACCATATGGTATTTCCATTCAATAATGCTTGATGGTCGCCAAGAGGCAAGAGGACACTGCCGTTCTCACATCGACATCAGTTTCCCTCTCTCTGCCATGCAGATAACAAACCACTTCAGAAGCTACTTTCCTGTGCAACTCCTCTTGTGATGTGTGATCTCCTGGTTCTCCCTTAGCTGCTCAAGATTCAGTCTCAGACCAGGTTTCAGTCATCACTGTAATCTCCAGGTCCCTTTGAAGACAAGGGTCTTTGTCTTAACTGAGGTTGAGTGTATTTGATTCTTTTTTGGTTTTGACAGGTTACCTTCTGTATTTTCTTTTTTTAAAACTTATCGAAGTATAGTTGATTTACAATGTTGTGCTAATTTCTGCTGCACACAGTGATTCAGTTATACACACACACACACACACACATATATATATATATATATTCTTTTCCATATTCTTTTCCATTATGGTTTATCACAGGATATTGAATATAGTTCCCTGTGCTCTACAGTAGGACCTTGTTGTTTATCCATCGTGTATATGAGTTTGCATCTGCTAATCCCACACTCCCAATCCATCCCTCCCCTTGGTAACCACAAGTCTGCTCTCTATGTCTGTGAGACTGTTTCATAGAGAAGTTCTTTTGCGTCATATTTTAGGTTCCACATATAAGTGATATCATATGGTATTTGTCTTTCTCTTTCTGGCTTCTTTCAAGAGTATTTGATTATTTAAAGCTCACATTTAACCAGTGGTGACTCTCCCTACCTAGAAATTAGGTCCAACACCCTCAGAAGGCACTGAAATGTCACTCAACAAAGCAATTGTCTTCTTGCCTATATCGGGAATATCCTACATCCACAGATCTTCATCTCTGAATTATAGAAAAATCAGAGGTTATTTGGGACAACAACATGAAAAATAGACAATTTTAAGAGCAATTGAAAAAAGAAAGATGACAAAAACTTGGTTTTGGTCAACAATGTCTGAAAGTATGTCTTAAATCTGGTATCCAAAACAAGTCATATGTATGAAGGAAGAAATGATAGACTAGAAATAAAGAAAAGTTAAAAAGAAAGAAAGAAAGGAAGAAAGAAAGGAAGGAAGGAAGAAAGAAAGAAAAAGAAGGAAAGAAAGAAACAAACAAAGAAGAAAGAAACAAAGAAAGGAAGGAAGGAAGGAAGGGAGAAAGAAGCAAAGTAGAAATATTATAAGGAAAATTTTATGAAAAATGAAAACTAGTAAGGGACTAGGCAGTGGGCAGCTGTTCCTTGAAAACGTCCAAGATTGGTATTAAATCAATCATTTGTTGAGCAAAAACGCATTGCTTCTGTTTAATAGAAAGAACACTGCCCTGGGAGTCAGCAGTCCTGAGCATTCAGCAGGTTGTGCCACTAACCAGTGAGACCCTGGAAAGATCACTTAACCTGTCAGGATCAGGATCTCAGTTTTCTTACCCATAAACAAGGAGGTCGCTCTGTTAGTTTTTGGTTTTTTTCACCCTCACGGGCCAGTGAGAACCTCTTACTGACACCTCTTCCCAACTCTGCTTCCAGTGGCATCACGTTGGTAGTTTGAAATGAACCATGGTGGGAGTCTCACACCATGGAAATCACTCCATGCCACAAATCAGTGCTTTTTCTCTTCTGAGAACCAACTATAAGTTTACCGCCACTGCACTGCCTGTGAGCCAAACCGTTCCAATTTCAAGCTAAACCTCTGTGCCTGAGCAACTCTCACTGTATTTCTACCACGATTATATCCCCACTGAGGTCTAGACGTTGGCACAAGAACTGAATGCAGTTCCTCCTGCTAAAGAGATCACTCTCCCTCTGCTATGCTTGGCCACCCGGCCCTGTCCAGGTACAACAAGGGGTGTCGTGGTGTTCATGATGCGGGATGTTCTCAGAGAAGTGGGAGAAAGGGTTCTGGGTTGGAAAGAAACCACAGGAAGCAGGGAGATCTTTTTTGTGGCTTATATAAATGGGAAGGGAGTCCAGGGGAGGGGGTACGGAGAGTTTGTCTATTCTTTATTCTACCGCTAAGTAGGCGCTCTGCTTTTATCCAGACACCTCTGTTCATGTGCCACTTGGGCCAAGAAAAGGTCAAATAAGAATTAAAGGCTCTCAAGTTAATAACAAATTTTCTGGAAAGAGCTCCCTTATACATGTTTTTGTTTTGCTTTTATTCTTTAAGTAAAGATCCTTCAGCACCCTCCTGCTTCTCCCATAGTTGTGTCTATGAAGAGGAAAACATTCATCAGAGCAAGGCATCCTGTTGTCTCCAGGAGGGAAAACTGCCTAAGCAAAGTGAGAAAGACTTTTTGCCCCCAAAACATTAAGAGCAAATTTAAAGAAACTTAGGGGATTCCCTGGCGGTCCCATGGTTAGGACTCTGCACTCTCACTGCCGAGGGCCCTGGTTCAATCCCTGGTCTGGGAACTAAGATCCCACAAGCCATGCAGTGTGGCTAAAAACAAAAAAAAAAAAAGAAAAAAAAAATCTACCAACAATAAATGCTGGAGACGGTGTGGAGAAAAGGGAACCCTCTTGCACTGTTGGTGGGAATGTAAATTGATACAGCCACTTTGGAGAACAGTATGGAGATTCCTTAAAAAACTAAAGATACAGCTGCCATGTGACCCAGCCATCCCACTACTGGGCATTTACCCTGAGAAAACCATAATTCAAAAAGATACGTGTACCACAGTGTTCACTGCAGCACTATTTACAATAGCCAGCACATGGAAGCAACCTAAATGTCCATCGACAGATGAATGGATAAAGAAGATGTGGTACATGTATACAATGGAATATTACTCAGCCATGAAAAGGAACGAAATTGAGATATTTGTAGTGAGGTGGATGGACCTAGAGTCTGTCATACAGAGTGAAGTAAGTCATAAAGAGAAAAATACTGTATGCTAATGCATATATATGGAATCTTAAAAAAAAAAAGGTTCTGAAGAATGTAGGGGCAGGACAGGAATAAAGATACAGATGTAGAGAATGGACTTGAGGACACAGGGAGGGGGAAGGGTAGGCTTGGATGAAGTGAGAGAGTGGCATGGACTTATATACACTATGAAATGTAAAAAAAAAAAAAAAAAAAAGAAAAAGAAGAAGAAAGAAATTTAGGGGCTCTGTCTGTGGTATCTATGCTGCCCAGTATGGTAGCTATTAGCCCCAAGGGTCTATTGTATACTTGAAATGAAGCCAGTCTGAATTGAGATGCCCTGTAAGTATAAGATGCACATTGGATGTTGAAATTTTAATTTTAAAAAAATGAATGTAAAAGTATCCCAGTAAGTTTTATATTGATGAATGTTGACTAATAATATTTTAGATACATTGGGTTAAATGAAACATATTCATAAACTCAATGTTTCTTTTTTAAAGGTGGCTGCATAACATGGCTGACGACGTACCTACTGGATGGTGCTGGGTTGGGGTCCAGGTCTCATCCAGCGTCTGTCTGAAGACCTTTAGTGACAGAGAACTTACCCCTAAGCAGAACATTCTGTTTGAGACAGCGCAATCATTAGAAGATTTTCACTGCTCTTAGTTTTAACCTTTGGGGTCACAAAGCATGTATTAATCCTCTTGCACAAGACAGTGTTTCAAGATGAAGACAGGGGTGATGTGGAGCTCACCTGCCCTGCTGTCACACTCCTCACTGTCTGAGGGATACGCTCTGCAGCCAGGACTCAGGTAAAATATGTCCTCAGGCTCCAGGACTCTTTCCTCGGCATTGTTTTTTTGGGAAACTTCTCCTTTAAATGCTAACTCTACTGCTTGTATTGAACAACTGATTGCTATCATGGGAATAAAAAGAAGTCACTACTATTGACAGCTGACACTTAGGACGCAACTACTCTGGGTCATATTATGTTCTAAATATTTTACACAGTTCAACTCACTGAATCATTGCCACAACTGATGAGGCAAGTAATACAATGCTCCTTACTTTACACACACAAAAATTAAAGCACAAAGAAATTAAGCAGCTTCCTGGCAGGGGCCAGGTGCAAACCTTACTGCCTTTGCTTGTGTTTTTATAATCCCCACTACTTCGGGCTCATGGTGAGTTAACGCTTTCTGTGATGGAACACTCTCCCCGGGAGGCTTCCTGGTGGTGGGGAGTTTCCATCTCCGCCGTGGCCCCTACTCACACCCGCCTCCAACTCAACAGGGCATGGAGCGCCCTTTCGCACAGGCTGGGCGCAGACGGCGTTTGCTGATTTGAGAGGAATGAAGGGGGATCGGGGAACCAGCATTTCAAAGTTGAAATCCCGTTCATCCCATGTCAAAAGAGACCTGGGAATAAAAATTCCTACAGGCACTCTCATTCCAAGGGTAAAGCAGGTTGAGACTGAGATAGAAGAGAGAGTATTTCTTCTATTTCTCCATAAAAGAAATAGAAGAGAGAGACTCCATAATGTCCTTGGGCTTCTGAAAAGCTCTGAATCTATGCCTCATGAGTAATCATCAGTCTCCAGGAAAAAAAAAAAAAAGGGTGAGGGTGGACAGGAATAAATCAGTTTGAACAACTTAGAACAGAGATAAGGATAAATGTGGAACAGAGACAAGGATGAACTCTCTGGCAGTAAAAGCTAGATCAAACGGTGCATCCACTACTGAGTGAAGTAAGTCAGAGAAAGACAAATATCAAATGACATCGCTTATATATGGAATCTAAAAACAGGGTACAAATGAACTTATCCACAAAACAGAAATAGAGTCACAGATGTAGAAAACAAAAGTATGGTTACCAGTGGGTAAAGGGGGGGAGGGATAAATTGGGAGACTGGGACTGACATAAGCACACTGCTGTATATAGGACAGATAACTAGTAAGGACCTACTGGATAGCACAGGGAAATCTACTCAGTACTCTGTAATGACCTATATGGGAAAAGAATCTAAAAAGAGTGGATATATGTAGATGTAAAACTGATTCACTTTGCTGTACACCTGAAACTAACACAACATTGGAAATCAACTATAATCCAATTAAGAAAAAATTTAATGGCTCATTCACAGAAAAAAGGATGAGTTCTAAAACTCATGGAATCTTTGGGCGGGGGGGCGATCTGCGATCCATCCTTAGACCTACCATGAAGAGAGACACCAGTGCCGCCTTCCTATTAGCCAAAAACACTCAGAAGTTGTTGGTTGGGGGTTAGATAGAAACTGAAAACTAGAATCGGCCAACCACAGAGGAAATCGCTCTAAGAATAAAGTGCGGAAGAGGCGACGGCAGAGGAGAGAAGAGGTAAGAGGAAGATGGGGCTCTGCGGCGCTCAGGTCAGGCGGCCCCTCTGCCCTGCCAAGCGGCTGCCTCCTCCGGGTGCCCCGCTTCCAGGCCTGGGGACCAGGCGGAGGTTTGCCGCAGAGCTGGTGGTGCGGAAGCCCTGTTTTCTCTTCCCCGCAGGTGTGGAAGAAATCCCTCAACCCTGACCCAGAGGGGAGGGGGTACCCCAGGCCCCAAGTCAGAAAGCTTCCAGGTCAGAGCCCACTTACCCAGGAGCTGCACGGCAACCGGAAGGAGAGAAAGGAAAGCCAGGAGCGCGGACAGCTTCATGGCCCAGGGTTGATCCTCTTCTTGCAGGGATGGAGAGGACAGAGCCGGGAGAACCAAGACAGTGAGGGCGCCGGCTCGCCCTGCCCCTCCCCGCCTCTCTGCACAACCGGCTGAAAAGAGCTTGGAGGCAGGGTCCACTTTTAAAGGGCTTCTGAAATTAGGGAAAACCTCCAATAAGGAGATATCCTGTCACATGAGGGCGGTTGGAAAAACAGGAATTCAAAGTTACAACTTTGCTTTGTAAGCTAACTTCTGAGAAGAGCAGACACAGGGGAAGGGGAGCGAGGGACACGTGGGGGGAGAGCGATGAGGAAGATGGGGGAGGTGAGAGGGGGCCGGTGAGAAATGAGCAGCCGGGCCGGCCTGCAGGGAAGTGGGAAGTGAAACAGCTCTGGACCTCCTGGTCCTGCTCGGAGGATGGGGCCATGGGGAGGGCAAGCTGGAGGCCACTACCTGGCCTGGAAAAGTCAGGTTTCCTCTGGGAAGCCGCTGAATCGGGGGACCCTCAGCAGACAAATCCCACCGGAACATGGTAGAGAGGGCAGGCACTAAGAAAAAGCACAGTTTTCTGGGGGAAACATCCTCTTAAGAGCTGAAACGGACCCACCTCGTTCTCCATATTCAGTGCTTAGAGCCTCCTTTTTCCTTAGAAATCTTCAAAAGAAACTTCATGTGGAGCTTTGTTCCTTTTGGCTAGAAGAAAAGTGAAATAGAGACTAAGCCTAGGAAAGAATCTCAGTCATAATAGGAGGGAGAAAGTTCTAGAAGTCTTTTTCTAGAAATTTTTCTAGAGAGCCAGAGAAAACAGTGACAGGATTTGCAGTAAAGCCCCGCTGCCCATCCTTGACCATAGTGATCTTTTTCAGGTTCACTAGGGTCCTCTTGCTGGGAGAAAACCTGCTCATTTGGTAAAAAAGATGTATATTCATTACAAGATAGGCAGAATACTTTCTTTTAAAAAAATGGAAACAGGTATTTCATTAAGCACCATATTAACCCTAAACATCTATTTTGTTATTTTTTCAGAAGTGAAATATAAATTAAGAACATTTTGAAGCAGATATTAGTAATTAGATAGCCAACCCACAACTGGCGTGTGGGGAATGTTAGCCAGTCAAAAAGAAGCTACTGGAAACACTGTATTCTTTGAAATTTTAAATGAATAGTTTGTCTTCAAGTGGAAAGCTCACACAAAGATTCACACCTCTGTGATAATGTTATAAACTTTGCTTCCGAATAAAAAATGTGACATCGTTCTCTTACTGATTTTTTTTTTTTTAGCATTCTAAATTTAAGATTATTCTGACAGGATGAAAAAGATGGTAAAAATATAGGGCACAAGAAAGATGTTTCTTTTTTCGTTAAGCTAACGCTTCACTGACATAAAAAAGTTGGTTACAAAACAGAGCAGATGAAACAAAATGTTGTTTTCTAAAATTATTCTGAAAAAAGATGGTAAAAATATAGGGCACAAGAAAGATGTTTCTTTTTTCGTTAAGCTAACGCTTCACTGACATAAAAAAGTTGGTTACAAAACAGAGCAGATGAAACAAAATGTTGTTTTCTAAAACAGTGCTTCACTGATTTATCATGAGAAAAAATATATTCTAAATGAGGCATTCATGGTTTTTAAATGTAAATCAATTCTATAAATTAAAAAAGTTTGGCCTAATTTGGATTTCTATTAATTTCAGAAGCAAATAAAACTTAACTGAATTCTCCCTACACTCACATTCAGGGTTTTTAAAATTACACAAGTGTGTCATATGGCCAACCAGGATCAGTGGTAGAATCTGTGACTTTGAAACAAAAGGAGGCCAATTGTCCCATAAAGAATTTACCCCATGACATTGACCTTACTGAAACAAAGATTTAACAGGCTAAAAGAAAAAGAAATCCAACTCTTGGGGGAGTGAAGGTGGAATTGGAAGCTCTAGAAATCCATCATTCTACCTCGACGGCTACTGAATTGGCAGAAAGTGTCTGGAGGAAATATTTTGGAACTCCAGACTCTAGTGGAAACCTGGGAGCATCCGGTGGAGAGCTTGGTGGAGAGGCTGCTAAACATCAGTGAGTTTCAACCTCTCCCTTGTGGTAGTGGCTACCATCCTCCACTCCCCCAACTTTGTGGCAGGTGACAGTGAGGGTGGCAGACTGTTTGGTGCAGCTTGCCGGAACCAGGACAGACCGTCAGGAACTTGTCCTCCAAATATCAGACTTGTGTGTTCTGAAGGCTGACTGTGCTCTTCATTGATTTCACCACTTCTGTTCAGCATAGTACTGAAAGTTCCAGCCAGAGCAATTAAGCAAGAAAAAATAAAAAAATAAAAGCATCCAAGAAGATGTGGCACATATATACAGTGGAATATTACTCAGCCATAAAAAGGAATGGAATTGAGTTATTTGTAGTGAGGTGGATGGACCTAGAGTCTGTCATACAGAGTGAAGTAAGTCAGAAAGAGAAAAACAAATACTGTATGCTAACACATATATATGGAGTCTAAAAAAGAAAATGGTTCTAAAGAACCTAGGGGCAGGACAGGAATAAAGACACAGATGTAGGGAATGGACTTAAGGATGCAGGGACGGGGAAGGGTAAGCTGGGACGAAGTGAGAGAGTGGCATGGACATATATATACTACCAAATGTAAAATAGATAGCTCGTGGGAAGCAGCCACATAGCACAGGGATATCAGCTCGGTGCTTTGTGACCACCTAGAGTGGTGGGATAGGGTGGGTGGAAGGGAAAGCAAGAGAGAGGTGATATGGGGATATGTGTATGCATATAACTGATTCACCTTGTTATGCAGCAGAAACTAACACACCATTGTAGAGCAATTATACTCCAATAAAGATGTTAAAAATAAAACAACAAAAATAAAAGCATCCAAACTGGAAAGAAAGGAGAAAATGTATCTCTCGTCACAGATGGCATTATTTTATATATGGAAAACCCTAAAGCTTCTACAAAAAACAAAACAAAACAAAAAACCGCTAAAGCTAATAAATACAACAAAGTTGAAGAATATAAAATCAAAACACAAAAATCAGTTATGTTTCTATACACTATTAATGAAAAACCTGAAAAGTAAATTAAGAAAACAATTCTATTTACAATAGCATCACAAAGAATAAAGTACTCAGGAATAAATTTCACCAAGGAGACAAAAGACTTATACAATGAAAACTACAAAACATTGCTGAAAGAAATTAAAGAAGACCTAAATAAATGGAAAGCTATCCCATGTTCATAGAATGGTAAACAAAGCACTGTTAAGATGACAATACCACCCTATCTCTTAGAATACTATCTCTTAGAATATACCCTAAGAGATCTACAGGTTCAATGCAATCCCTATCAAAATCCCAATGATTTTTTTGCAGAAATAGAAAAACCCATCTTAAAATTCATAAGAAATCCCATTTAGCCAAAACAGTTTTGAGAAAGAACAAAATTGGAGATTTCACACTTCCTGATTTCAAAACTTACTACAAAGCTACAGTAATCAAATAGTGTGGTACTGGCATAAATGAGTCATAATGACTAATAGAATAGAACAAAGAGGCCAGAAATAAACCCTCATATTTGCATTCAATTGATTTTTTTACAAAGGTACCAAGACCATTCAATGCAGAAAGGATTCAAAATGGATCAAAACCTAAAGTTAAGAGCTAAACTATACAATTTTTATCAGGAAAAAAACTTCATGACATTAGATTTGGCAAATGATTTTTTCTCTTTGGACACGACACCAAAAGCAGAGCAACAAAAGAAAAAAGTAGATAAATTAGACTTCATCAATATTAAAAACTTGTGTATCAAAGGATACTATCAAAAGAGTGAAAAGCCGACTCACAGAATGAGAGAAAATATTTGCAAATCATACACCTAATAAGGGATTAAGATCCAGAATATATAAAAAAATACAACTAACAGCAACAGCAAAGCAACTTATTCTTAAAATGGGCAATGGACTTCAACAGACATTCCTCCAAAGAAAATATACAAGTAGCAATAAGCATGTGAACAGATGCTCAATATCATTAGTCATCAGAAAAGTGCAAACAAAACCACAATGGTATAACGTTTCACATCCATTAGGATAGCTATTATCAAAAATCAAAAACAGAAAATAACAAACATTGATGAAGATTTGGAGAAATTGGAACCCTTGTGTATTGCTGGTGGGAATGTCAAATGGTATAGCCACTGTGGAAAACAGTTTGGCAGGTCCTTAAAAAGTTAAATGCGGAATTGCCCTATGATCCAGCAATTCCACTTCTAGGTATATACACAAAAGAATTAAAACCACAGACTCAAACAAATATTTGTACACCAATGTTTATTGCAGCATTATTCATAGTAGCCAAAAGGGAAAAGCAATACAAGTGTCTATCAGTAGACGAATGAATAAACAAATGTGGTATATATACACAATGGAATATTATTCAGCCATAAAAAGGAATTCTGATATGCGCTACAGCATGTACAATCTTGAAGTAATACAGACACAAGAGGACAAATATTGCATGATTCCACTCCTATGATGAACATAGAATAGGCAAATTCATAGAGACAGGAAAAATAGAGGTTACTGGGGACTGGTGTGGGAGGGGATAATGAGTGCTATTGTTTAATGGGTTCAGAGGTTCTCTTTGGGATGATGAAAATTTCTGAAAATAGTGGTGATAGTTGCATAACATTGTGAATATACTTGCAACCACTGAATTGTACATGAAAAATGATAAATTTTATGTTATGTATATTTTACCACATTAAAATGAAATCCAACTCTTACCATCCTCTTTATACCCTTCTACTAAGTTTTGGTTCTGGTTTTTGGTATGCTATTGATGACAGTGGTTGTTTTCAACTAGTACTTCCTTCAAGCTAAAGAAGGATTTCTATAAAATAAAGGAAATCCTCATTTTTTCTAATTGGTAAGACAATTGCTGAACTATTGCATTTCCTCTTAGACTTTCTCTTCACACCCACTCAATTCCATATAAGATGAATTCAGTGTCTCCTCTCTTCTGAAACAATTTCAAGAAAATTAGCTCCACAAATTATTTGGTAACCTGTTCTACCATTTCTCCTAGCTAAAACTGGTGACTGATGCAGAAGTTTTTTTTGTTTAACCATCTCTATCTTTTAATGGGCAAATTTGCTCAAATGATAACAAGATAATTTCAACTCAGAAGGAAAAAGGAAGATACAATGATGCAGTTAAGTAAAAACTTTAAAAATGTAAAGACAGAAAACTGGTTTTTTATGTTCTTATTCCTCAATTTTCCAATCCTATCAAAATACATCAAAACACCAATAATGCATTTGCAATTTAATAGAAAATAATTACCTTATAGCAATCAAAAAATCTTTGTATTGGATTATTTATCTAAAATTTGACTTTAATTTGTAATTCTCTTCAGACGGTATATTTAGATTCACTGTAATCTACAGTATATGCAGACTATTTGAGGAGCCTGTGAGTTTTATAGTTTTGCAATCAATGTGTTGTTTTGTTTTGTTTGGCATGGCATACATCTTTATAATACATTGGGTGAGCCAAAAAGCCTTCAGTTTTTTTAAGTAAAAATAAAAAACACATTTTTCATTTTCACCATGAACTTTATTGAACAACGTATTCACCCTTTTGTTCCACTACTTTCTGCCATTTTTCAGGCAACTTCATAATTCCATCTTCCCGAAACTTTTTATCTTTTTGAGCAAAGAACTGTTCCAGGTGCCTTTTACCGTCTTCCAGGGAATTGAAAGTTTTTCCACTAAGAGAATTTTGTAAAGACTGAAATAAATGGAAATCTGAAGGCGCGATGTCTGGTGAATACAGAAGATGAATAATAACTTCCCAGCCAAAGTGTAATAGTTTTTGCCTGGTCATCAAAGAAACATGCAGTCTTGCGTTATCCTGATGGAAGATTATGCGTTTTCTCTTGACTAATTCTGGATGCTTTTCGTCGAGTGCCATTTTCAGTTGGTCTAATTGGGAGCCGTACTTGTTGGAATTAATGTTTGGTTTTCTTGAAGGAGCTCATAATAGATAACTCCCTTCCAATCCCACCATATACACAACACCACCTTCATTGGATGAAGACTGGCCTTTGGTGTGGTTGGTGGTGATTCATTTCACTTGCCCCACGATCTCTTCTGTTCCACATTGTTGTACAGTATCCACTTTTCATTGCCCATCACAATTTGTTTTAAAAACAGAGCATTTTCATTACATGTAAGTAGAGAATCACATGTAGAAATATGGTCAAGGTTTTTTCATTTAACTTCTGTGGAATCCAAACATCAAAGCAATTCACATAACCAGGCTGGTGCAAATGATCTTCAACTCTTGATTTGGATATTTTGAGTATGTCGGCTATCTCCCGCGTGGTATAACATTGACCGTTCTCAATTATTCTTTCGATTGATCGCTATCAACTTCAACTGGTTAACCTGATAGTGGAGCATCATCCAGCGAGAAATCTCCAGCACAAAACTTCACAAACCACTTTTGACATGTTCTATCAGTCACAGCACCTTCTCCATACACTGCACAAATCTTTTTGTGCGTTTAATTTGCGTTTTTACCTTTCTTGAAATAATAAAGCATAATATTCAGAAAACGTTGCTTTTTTTCTTCCATCTTCAATATTAAAATGACTACACAAAAATTTACCAATTTTGATAAGTCTTTTTTTTTAATTGGAGGATAATTGCTTTACAATGGTGTGTTAGTTTCTGCTTTATAACAAATCGAATCAGTTATACATATACATATGTTCCCATATCTCTTCCCTCTTGTGTCTCCCTCCCTCCCACCCTCCCTATCCTACCCCTCCAGGCGGGCACAAAGCACCGAGCTGATATCCCTGTGCTATGCGGCTGCTTGCCACTAGCTATCTACCTTACGTTTGGTAGCGTGCATATGTCAATGCCTTTCTCGTGCTTTGTCACAGCTTACCCTTCCCCCTCCCCTTAAATTCCATATATATGTGTTAGCATACGTTATTTGTCTTTCTCTTTCTGACTTACTTCACTCTGTATGACAGACTCTAGGTCTATCCACCTCATTACAAATAGCTCAGTTTCGTTTCTTTTTATGGCTGAGTAATATTCCATTGTATATATGTGCCACATCTTCTTTATCCATTCATCCGACGGCGGGCACTTAGGTTGTTTCCATCTCCGGGCTATTGTAAATAGAGCTGCAATGAACATTTTGGTACATGACTCTTTCTGAATTCTGGTTTCCTCAGGGTATATACCTAGTAGTGGGATTGCTGGGTCATATGGTAGTTCTATTTGTAGTTTTTTAAGGAACCTCCATACTGTTCTCCATAGTGGCTGAACCAATTCACATTCCCACCAGCAGTGCAAGAGTGTTCCCTTTTCTCCACACCCTCTCCAGCATTTATTGTTTCTAGATTTTTTGATGATGGCCATTCTGACTGGTGTGAGATGATATCTCATTGTAGTTTTGATTTGCATTTCTCTAATGATTAATGATGTTGAGCATTCTTTCATGTGTTTGTTGGCAGTCTGTATATCTTCTTTGGAGAAATGTCTATTTAGGTCTTCTGCCCATTTTTGGATTGGGTTGTTTATTTTTTTGTTATTGAGCTGCATGAGCTGCCTGTAAATTTTAGAGATTAATCCTTTGTCAGTTGATTCATTTGCAAATATTTTCTCCCATTCTGAGGGCTGTCTTTTGGTCTTGTTTATGGTTTCCTTTGCTGTGCAAAAGCTTTGAAGTTTCATTAGGTCCCATTTGTTTATTTTTGTTTTTATCTCCATTACTCTAGGAGATGGGTCAAGAAGGATCTTGCTGTGATTTATGTCATAGAGTGTTCTGCCTATGTTTTCCTAGAAGAGTTTAATAGTTTCTGGCCTTACATTTAGGTCTTTAATCCACTTTGAGCTTATTTTTGTGTATGGTGTTAGGGAGTGATCTAATCTCATACTTTTACATGTACCTGTCCAGTTTTCCCAGCACCACTTATTGAAGAGGCTGTCCTTTCTCCACTGTATATTCCTGCCACCTTTATCAAAGATAAGGTGACCATATGTGCATGGGTTTATCTCTGGGCTTTCTATCCTATTCCATTGATCTATATTTCTGTTTTTGTGCCAGTACCATACTGTCTTGATTACTGTAGCTTTGTAGTATAGTCTGAAGTCAGGCAGCCTGATTCCTCCAGCTCCATTTTTTGTTCTCAAGATTGCTTTGGCTATTCGGGGTATTTTGTGTTTCCAAACAAATTGTGAAATTTTTTGTTCTATTTCTGTGAAAAATGCCATTGGTAGTTTGATAGGGATTGCATTGAATCTATAGATTGCTTTGGGAAGTAGAGTCATTTTCACAATGTTGATTCTTCCAATCCAAGAACATGGTATATCTCTCCATCTGTTTGTATCATCTTTAATTTCTTTCATCAGTGTCTTATAATTTTCTGCATACAGGTCTTTTGTCTCCTTAGGTAGGTTTATTCCTAGATATTTTATTCTTTTTGTTGCAATGGTAAATGGGAGTGTTTTCTTGATTTCACTTTCAGATTTTTCATCATTAGTATATAGGAATGCCAGAGATTTCTGTGCATTAATTTTGTATCCTGCTACTTTACCAAATTCATTGATTAGCTCTAGTAGTTTTCTGGTAGCATCTTTAGGATTCTCTATGTATAGTATCATGTCATCTGCAAACAGTGACAGCTTTACTTCTTCTTTTCCGATTTGGATTCCTTTTATTTCCTTTTCTTCTCTGATTGCTGTGGCTAAAACTTCCAAAACTATGTTGAATAAGAGTGGTGAGAGTGGGCAACCTTGTCTTGTTCCTGACCTTAGTGGAAATGCTTTCAGTTTTTCGCCATTGAGGATGATGTTGGCTGTGGGCTTGTCATATACGGCCTTTATTATATTGAGGAAAGTTCCCTCTACACCTACTTTCTGCAGGGTTTTTATCATAAATGGGTGTTGAATTTTGTCAAAAGCTTTCTCTGCATCTATTGAGATGATCATATGGTTTTTCTCCTTCAATTTGTTAATATGGTTAATCACATTGATAGATTTGCGTATATTGAAGAATCCTTGCATTCCTGGAATAAACCCCACTTGATCATGGTGTATGATCCTTTTAATGTGCTGTTGGATTCTGTTTGCTAGTATTTTGTTGAGGATTTTTGCATCTATGTTCATCAGTGATATTGGCCTGTAGTTTTCTTTCTTTGTGACATCCTTGTCTGGTTTTGGTATCAAGGTGATGGTGGCCTCGTAGAATGAGTTTGGGAGTGTTCCTCCCTCTGCTATATTTTGGAAGAGTTTGAGAAGGATAGGTGTTAGCTCTTCTCTAAATGTTTGATAGAATTCGCCTGTGAAGCCATCTGGTCCTGGGCTTTTGTTTGTTGGAAGATTTTTAATCACAGTTTCAATATCAGTGCTTGTGATTGGTCTGTTCATATTTTCTATTTCTTCCTGATTCAGTCTTGGCATGTTGTGCATTTCTAAGAATTTGTCCATTTCTTACAGGCTGTCCATTTTATTGGCATAGAGCTGCTTGTAGTAATCCCTCATGATTTTTTGTGTTTCTGCAGTGTCAGTTGTTACGTCTCCTTTTTCATTTCTGATTCTATTGATTTGAGTCTTCTCCCTTTTTTTTCTTGATGAGTCTGGCTAATGGTTTATCTATTTTGTTTATCTTCTCAAAGAACCAGCTTTTAGTTTTATTGATCTTTGCTATTGTTCCCTTCAGTTCTTTTTCATTTATTTCTGATCTGATTTTTATGATTTCTTTCCTTCTGCTAACTTTGGGGTTTTTTTTGTTCTTCTTTCTCTAATTGCTTTAGGTGCAAGGTTAGGTTGTTTATTCGAGATGTTCCTTGTTTCTTAAGGTAGGATTGTATTGCTATAAACTTCCCTCTTAGAACTGCTTTTGCTGCATCCCATAGGTTTTGGGTCATCATGTCTCCATTGTCATTTGTTTCTAGGTATTTTTATATTTCCCCTTTGATTTCTTCAGTGATCACTTCGTTATTAAGTAGTGTACTGTTTGGCCTCCACGTGTTTGTATTTTTTACAGATCTTTTCCTGTAATTGATATCTAGTCTCATAGCGTTGTGGTCAGAAAAGATACTTGATACAATTTTAATTTCCTTAAATTTACCAAGGCTTGATTTGTGACCCAAGATATGATCTATCCTGGAGAATGTTCCATGAGCACTTGAGAAAAATGTGTATTCTGTTGTTTTTAGATGGAATGTCCTATAAATATCAATTAAGTCCATCTTGTTTAATGTATCATTTAAAGCTTGTGTTTCCTTATTTATTTTCATTTTGGATGATCTGTCCATTGGTGAAAGTGGGGTGTTAAATTCCCCTACTATGAATGTGTTACTGTCGATTTCCCCTTTTATGGCTATTAGTATTTGCCTTATGTATTGAGGTGCTCCTATGTTGGTTGCATAAATATTTACAAATGTTATATCTTCTTCCTGGATCAATCCCTTGATCATTATGTAGTGTCCTTCTTTGTGTCTTCTAATAGTCTTTATTTTAAAGTCTATTTTGTCTGATATGAGAATTGCTACTCCAGCTTTCTTTTGGTTTCCAATTGCATGGAATATCTTTTACCATCCCCTTACTGTCAGTCTGTATGTGTCTCTAGGTCTGAAGTGGGTCACTTGTAGACAGCAAAGTTATGGGTCTTGTTTTTGTATCCATTCAGCCAGTCTGTGTCTTTTGGTGGGAGCATTTAGTCCATTTACATTTAAGGTAATTAGCAATATGTATGTTCCTATTCCCATTTTCTTAATTGTTTTGGGTTCTTTATTGTAGGTCTTTCCCTTCTCTTGTGTTTCTTGCCTAGAGAAGTTCCTTTAGCATTTGTTCTCTTGTGTTTCTTGCCTAGAGAAGTTCCAAAGCTGGTTTGGTGGTGCTGAACTCTCTCAGCTTTTGCTTGTCTGTAAAGGTTTTAATTTCTTCATCAAATCTAAATGAGATCCTTGCTGGGTAGAGTAATCTTGGTTGCAGGTTTTTCTCCTTCATCACTTTAAATATGTCCTGCCAGTCCCTTCTGGCTTGCAGAGTTTCTGATGAAAGATCAGCTGTTAACCTTATGGAGATTCCCTTGTGTGTTATTTGTTGTTTTTCCCTTGCTGCTTTTAATATGTTTTCTTTGTATTTAATTTTTGACAGTTTGATTAATATGTGTCTTGGCATATTTCTCCTTGGATTTATCCTGTATGGGACTCTCTGTGCTTCCTGGACCTGATTAACTATTTCCTTTCCCATATTAGGGAAGTTTTCAACTATAATCTCTTCAAATATTTTCTCAGTCCCTTTCTTTTTCTCTTCTTCTTCTGGAACCCCTATAATTCAAATGTTGGTGCATTTAATGTTGTCCCAGAGGTCTCTGAGACTGTCCTCAGTTCTTTTCATTCTTTTTTCTTTATTATGCTCTGCAGTAGTTATTTCCACTATTTTATCTTCCAGGTCACTTATCCATTCTTCTGCCTCAGTTATTCTGCTATTGATCCCATCTAGAGTATTTTTAATTTCATTTATTGTGTTGTTCATCATTGTTTGTTTCATCTTTAGTTCTTCTAGGTCCTTGTTAAATGTTCCTTGCATTTTGTCTAGTCTATTTCCAAGATTTTAGATCATCTTTACTATCATTATTCTGAATTCTTTTTCAGGTAGACTGCCTATTTCCTCTTCATTTGTTAGGTCTGGTGGGTTTTTATCTTGCTCCTTCATCTGCTGTGTGTTTTTCTGTCTTCTCATTTTGCTTATCTTACTGTGTTTGGGGTCTCCTTTTTGCAGGCTGCAGGTTCATAGTTCCCGTTGTTTTTGGTGTCTGTCCCCAGTGGCTAAGGTTGGTTCAGTGGGTTGTGTAGGCTTCCTGGTGGAGGGGACTAGTGCCTGTGCTCTGGTGGATGAGGCTGGATCTTGTCTTTCTGGTGGGCAGGTCCACGTCTGGTGGTGTGTTTTGGGGGTGTCTGTGGACTTATTATGATTTTAGGCAGTCTCTCTGCTAATTGGTGGGGTTGTGTTCCTGTCTTGCTAGTTGTTTGGCATAGGATGTCCAGCACTGTAGCTTGCTGATCGTTGAGTGAAGCTGGGTGCCAGTGTTGAGATGGAGATCTCTGAGAGATTTTCGCCATTTGATATTATGTGGAGCTGGGAGGTGTCTTGTGGACTAGTGTCCTGAAGTTGGCTCTCCCACCTCAGAGGCACAGCACTGACTCCTGGCTGCAGCACCAAGAGCTTTTCATCCACATGGCTCCTTAATTTGGGATGATTCGTTGTCTATTCATGTATTCCACAGATGCAGGTACATCAAGTTGATTGTGGAGATTTAATCTGCTGCTTCTGAGGCTGCTGGGAGAGATTTCCCTTTCTCTTCTTTGTTCTCACAGCTCCCAGGGGCTCAGCTTTGGATTTGGCCCCGCCTCTGCGTGTAGGTTGCCTAAAGGCGTCTGTTCTTTGCTCAGACAGGACGGGGTTAAAGGAGCCGCTGATTTGTGAGCTCTGTCTCACTTAGGTGGGGGAGGGAGGGGCGTGGAGTGCGGGGCGAGCCTGCGGCGGCAGAGGCCGAGGTGACTTTGTACCAGCCTGAGGCGCGCCGTGCGTTCTCCCAGGGAAGTTGTCCCTGGATCCCGGGACCCTGGCAGTGGCGGGCTGCACAGGCTCCCCGGAAGGGGGCTGTGGAGAGTGACCTGTGCTCGCACACAGGCTTCTTGGTGGCGGCGGCGGCGGCGGCGGCAGCAGCAGCAGCAGCAGTGGCGGCAGCAGCTTCTCCCAACGCTGAGTAGTAAAGTGAGTGACTTTGGTAGAGACTCCACAATTACCATTAGGTGCGCACCAGGAAACAATGGTCTCTTGCCTCTTCGGCAGCTCCAGACCTTTTCCCGGACTCCCTCCCGGCCAGCCGTGGCGCACTAACCCCTGCAGGCTGTGTTCACGCCGCCAACGCCAGTCCTCTCCCTGCGATCCGACCGAAGCCCGAGCCTCAGCTCCCAGCCCCGCCCGCCCTGGCGGGGGAGCAGACGAGCCTCTCGGGCTGGTGAGCGCCGGTCGGCACCGATCCTCTGTGCGGGAATCTCTCCGCTTTGCCCCCCGCACCCCTGTGGCTGTGCTCTGCTCCGCGGCTCCGAAGCTCCCCCCTCTGCCACCCGCAGTCTCCGCCCGCGAAGGGGCTTCTAGCGTGTGGAAACCTTTCCTCCTTCACAGCTCCTTCCCACCGGTGCAGGCCCCGTCCCTATCCTTTTGTCTCTTTATTCTTTTTTCTTTTGCCCTACCCAGGTACGTGGGGGAGTTTCTTGCCTTTTGGGAGGTCTGAGGTCTTCTGCCAGTGTTCAGTAGGTGTTCTGTAGGAGTTGTTCCACGTGTAGATGTATTTCTGGTGTATCTGTGAGGAGGAAGGTGATCTCTGCGTCTTACTCTTCCGCCATCTTCCCGGAAGCCCATAAGTCTTCTATAAAATGCATGCTAAGAAAATTGTTTACAATGAAGTTAAAGACAACTAAGTGCTACCAGAGCCATCCTACAGAAAAAACCGAACGAACATTTTTGTCCACGCAATACTTATTTAACATTACAAAAAAATTTAAATATAAGATTATGTAACCCATTTAATATTTGAAAAAAATTTAAGAATAAGACAAAAAATGTACTTTTATGATCTAAAAATGACCCAGATTTTATAGATGGAAATCAAGACCAATAATAGTAGGCATCTTCTTCAGAATTACACCAAATATGTAACACTACCTATAATTTTTAGCTATTTAGAAGGTAATATTTTTTATTTATTCATTAAAATATTCTGGAAAATCTATTCCCTCAGGTATCTACATCTTTAAAAAGAAAAATAAAGAAATGCATTGTAGAGAAAGAAGGCTTTTCTGAAAAATCCATTAATATTCCAATTTCAATGCAAGGAAAATTATGCGATTTTTAATAGGATCATTCTGGAAAATTAAGATTTGTGAATGTGTAAGTGCAAATTTTCACAGCAAATAGTACTTTACTAATTATACCTAAAACATATAAAATCATTTTTTATATATTTACGACTACACTACTTTTTTTAAACATCTTTATTGAAGTATAATTGATTTACATTGTTGTGTTCGTTTCTGCTGTATAACAAAGTGACTCAGCTATACATATACATATATCCCCATATCTCCTCCCTCTTGCGTCTCCCTCCCACCCTCCCTATCCCACCCCTCTAGGTGGTCACAAAGCACCGAGCTGATCTCCCTGTGCTATGCGGCTGCTTCCCACTAGCTATCTTACATTTGACTACGTTTTTTAAAAAGACTATTTTTTTAGAGCAGTTTTAGGTTTACAATAAAATTGAGATGAAGTTACAAGACTTCCCATCTCCTCCCCTGCTCCCACACAATAGCCTCCCTCATTTTCAACATCCTCTGTACTCTTCCTGTTCATCTCTTTTCCCTCCCCACCCCACCCCAACTACTGATTTTTTTATTGTCTCTACAGTTTCATCTTTTCCAGAATGTCACATAGTTTTGAACCATATAGTAGGTAGCCTTCTCCAATTGGCTTCTTTCACTTACTAGTATACAGTTAAACTTCTTCCATGTTTTTTCAAGGCCTTATAGCTGATTCTTTTCTAGAACTGAATGGTATTTCATTGTCTGGATGTACCAAAGTTGATTTATCTATTCCCCTACCAAAGGACATCTTGGTTGTTTCTAAGTTTGGGGAATTAAGAATAAAGCAGCTAAAAACATCCACGTTCAGGTTTTTGCATGGACATAAGCTCCCATCTCCTTTGGGTAAATGTTTAAGGAGCATGACTGCTGGATCAGATGGTAACAGTATGTTTAGTTTTGTAAGAAACCATCAAATTGTCTTCCAAAGTAGCTGCACCATTTTGCATTCCCACCAACAATGAATGAAAGTTCCTGTTGCTCCACATCCTTACTGGCATTTGGTGTTGTTAGTACTTTGATTTTGGCCATTCTAATTGGTATGTAGTGGCATCTCATTGTTGGTTTAATTTGCATTTCCCTGATGACATATGATTTGGAGCATCTTTTAATATGCTAATTTCCCATCTGTATATCTTCTTTGATGAGGTGTCTGTACAGGTCTTTTTTCCATTTTTAAATTGGATTGCTTGTTTTCTTATTGTTGAAATTCAAGTGTTATTTGTATATTTTGGATAACAGTCTTTATCGATTTGTCTTCTGTAAATATTTTCTCCCAGTCTGTGGTTTGTTTTCTACTTTTTTTGATATTGTTTTTCACTGAGAAGATGGTTTTTAATATTAATGAAGTCCAGCTTATCGATTATGCCTTTCATGGATCATATCTTTGGTGTTATATTTTAAAAGGCATCACTACACCCAAGGTTACTAGGTTTTCGCCTATGTTTTCTTCTAGAAGTTCTATAGTTTTGTGTTTTCCATTTAGATCTATGATCCATCTTGACTTAATTTTGTGAAGAGTATATCGTCTGTGTATAGATTCATGTTTCTGCATGTGGATGTCCAGTAATTCCAACGCCATTTGTTGAAAACACTATCTTTTCTCCATTTTATTAATTTTGCTCCTTTCTTAAACTGGTTGACAGATTTATGTGGGTCTATGTCTGGCTTCTCTGTTCTGTTCCATTAATCTGTTTGTCTATTCTTTTGCCAATAAAATTCTGTCTTGACAACTGCAGCTTTATAATAAGTCTTGAAGTCAGGTAGTGTCGGTTCTCCAACTTTGTTCTTCTCCTCGATATTGTGTTGACTATTCTGGATCTTTTGTCTCTCCATATAAACTTTAGAATTAGTCTGTCAATATCCACAAAGTAACTTGCTGGGATTTTTATTGGGACTACGTTTTTTAAAAAGACTATTTTTTTAGAGCAGTTTTAGGTTTACAATAAAATTGAGATGAAGTTACAAGACTTCCCATCTCCTCCCCTGCTCCCACACAATAGCCTCCCTCATTTTCAACATCCTCTGTACTCTTCCTGTTCATCTCTTTTCCCTCCCCACCCCACCCCAACTACTGATTTTTTTATTGTCTCTACAGTTTCATCTTTTCCAGAATGTCACATAGTTTTGAACCATATAGTAGGTAGCCTTCTCCAATTGGCTTCTTTCACTTACTAGTATACAGTTAAACTTCTTCCATGTTTTTTCAAGGCCTTATAGCTGATTCTTTTCTAGAACTGAATGGTATTTCATTGTCTGGATGTACCAAAGTTGATTTATCTATTCCCCTACCAAAGGACATCTTGGTTGTTTCTAAGTTTGGGGAATTAAGAATAAAGCAGCTAAAAACATCCACGTTCAGGTTTTTGCATGGACATAAGCTCCCATCTCCTTTGGGTAAATGTTTAAGGAGCATGACTGCTGGATCAGATGGTAACAGTATGTTTAGTTTTGTAAGAAACCATCAAATTGTCTTCCAAAGTAGCTGCACCATTTTGCATTCCCACCAACAATGAATGAAAGTTCCTGTTGCTCCACATCCTTACTGGCATTTGGTGTTGTTAGTACTTTGATTTTGGCCATTCTAATTGGTATGTAGTGGCATCTCATTGTTGGTTTAATTTGCATTTCCCTGATGACATATGATTTGGAGCATCTTTTAATATGCTAATTTCCCATCTGTATATCTTCTTTGATGAGGTGTCTGTACAGGTCTTTTTTCCATTTTTAAATTGGATTGCTTGTTTTCTTATTGTTGAAATTCAAGTGTTATTTGTATATTTTGGATAACAGTCTTTATCGATTTGTCTTCTGTAAATATTTTCTCCCAGTCTGTGGTTTGTTTTCTACTTTTTTTGATATTGTTTTTCACTGAGAAGATGGTTTTTAATATTAATGAAGTCCAGCTTATCGATTATGCCTTTCATGGATCATATCTTTGGTGTTATATTTTAAAAGGCATCACTACACCCAAGGTTACTAGGTTTTCGCCTATGTTTTCTTCTAGAAGTTCTATAGTTTTGTGTTTTCCATTTAGATCTATGATCCATCTTGACTTAATTTTGTGAAGAGTATATCGTCTGTGTATAGATTCATGTTTCTGCATGTGGATGTCCAGTAATTCCAACGCCATTTGTTGAAAACACTATCTTTTCTCCATTTTATTAATTTTGCTCCTTTCTTAAACTGGTTGACAGATTTATGTGGGTCTATGTCTGGCTTCTCTGTTCTGTTCCATTAATCTGTTTGTCTATTCTTTTGCCAATAAAATTCTGTCTTGACAACTGCAGCTTTATAATAAGTCTTGAAGTCAGGTAGTGTCGGTTCTCCAACTTTGTTCTTCTCCTCGATATTGTGTTGACTATTCTGGATCTTTTGTCTCTCCATATAAACTTTAGAATTAGTCTGTCAATATCCACAAAGTAACTTGCTGGGATTTTTATTGGGGTTGCATTGAATCTATAGATCAAGTTGATAGATATAGACCAGTTGATACAATTGCTATGGAGATACAGTTGATCAGCTCTGGATCAGCTCAAGTGAAGAACTGACATCTTGACAATATTGAGCCTTCCTATCCATGTACATGGAATATCTCTCCATTTATTTAGTTCTCCTTTGAAATCTTTCATTTTATAGTTTTATAGTTTTGCTCATATAGATCTTATGTATATTTTGTTAAATTTTCACCTAAGTATTGCATTTGGGGAGGCGCTAATGTAAATATTAATGTGTTTCTAATTTTTAATTTCACTTGTTCATCCCCTGATATACAGAAAAGCAGCTGATTTTTGTATATAAACCTTGTATCCTGCAATCTTGGTATAATCACTTTTTAGTTCCAGGAGTTTTTTTGGCCAATTTTTATGAATTTTCTACATAGATGATCATGTCATCTGTGAACAAAGGAAGTGTTATGTCTTTCTTCCTAGTCTGTATACATTTTATTTCCTTTACTTGCCTTATTAAATTAGTAAGGACTTCCAATATGATGTTGAAAAGTAGTGGTGAGAGGGGACATCCTTGCCTTATACCTCACCTTAATGGGAAACCTTCAAATTTATTACCATTAAGTATGATGTTAGCTGTAGGTTTTTTGTAGATAGTCATTATGCAGTTGAGAAAGTTCCACTCTATTCCTAGTTTATTGAGATTTTTTAAAAATCATAGATATTGGATTTTTTCAAACACTTTTTCTGCATCAATTGATAAGATCATGTGATTTTTCCTATTTAGTCTGCTGATATGATGGACTGCATTACTTGATTTTCAAATGGTGAACCAGCCTTGCACACCTGGGATAAATCCCACTAAATTATGGTGTGTAATTCTTTTTATAGCTTTTTTTTATTGGAATATAATTGCTTTAAAATGTTGTGTTAGTTTCTGCTGTACAATGAAGTGAATCAGCTATATGTATAACTATATCCCCTCCCTCTTGGACCTCTCTCCCACCCACCCCTATCCCACCAATCTAGGTCATCACCGAGCACTGAGCTGAGCTCCCCATGCTATACAGCATGTTCCCACTAGCTATCTATTGCACACATGGTAGTGAATTTATGTCAAACTTAATCTCCCAGTTGGTCTCACCCTCCCCTTCCCCACCATGTCCACATGTCCATTCTTTACATCTACGTCTCTATTCCTGTCCTGCAAATAGGTTCGTCTGTACCATTTATCTAGATTCCACATATATGCATTAATATACAATATTAGTTTTTCTCTTTCTGGCTTACTTCACTCTGTATGACAGATGCTAGGTCCATCCATATCTCGACAAATTACCCAATTTCATTCCTTTTATGGCTGAGTAATATTCCATTGTATATATGTATCACATCTTCTGTATCCATTCATCTGTAGTTGGAGATTTAGGTTTTTTCCATATCCTGGCTATTGTAAATAGTGGTGCAATGAACATTGGGGTACATGTGTCCTTTTGAATTATGGTTTTCTCAGGGTATATGCCCAGTAGTGGGATTGCTGGGTCATATAGTAGTTCTATTTTTATTTTTTTAAGGAACCTCCATACTGTTCTCCATAGTGGCTGTTTCAATTTACATTCCCACCAACAGTGCAAAAGGGTTCCCTTTTATCCACACCCTCTCCAACATTTACTGTTTGTAGATTTTTTGATGATGGCCATTCTGACCAGTTTGAGGTGATACCTCACTGTAGCTTTGATTTGCATTTCTCTAATAATTAGTGATGTTGAGTATCTTTTCATGTGCCTCTTGCCCATCTCTATGTCTTCTTCGGTGAAATGTCTTTTTAGGTCTTCTGCCCATTTTTGGATTGGGTTGTTTTTTTGATAATGAGCTCCATGAGCTGTTTGTATATTTTGGAGATTAACCCTTTGTCCGTTGCTTCATTTGCAAATATTTTCTCCTATTCTGAGGGTTGTCCTTTTGTCTTGTTTATGGTTTCCTTTGCTGTGCAAAAGCTTTTAAGTTTCATTAGGTCCCATTTGTTTAGTTTTGTTTTTATTTCCATTACTCTAGGAGGTGGGTCAAAAAATATCTTGCTGTGGTTTATGTCAAAGAGTGTTTGTCCAATGTTTTCCTCTAAGAGTTTAATAGTGTCCAGTCTTACATTTAGGTCTTTAATCCATTTTGAGTTTATTTTTGTGTATGGTGTTAGGGAGTGTTCTAATTTCATTCTTTTACATGTAGCTGTCCAGTTTTCCCAGCACCACTTATGGAAGAGGCTGTCTTTTCTCCATTGTATATTCTTGCCTCCTTTATCAAAAATAAGGTGACCATATGTGCGTGGGTTTATCTCTCGGCTTTCTATCCTGTTCCATTGATCTATCTTTCTGTTTTTGTGCCAGTACCATACTGTCTTGATTACTGTAGCTTTGTAGTATAGTTTGAAGTCGGGGAGCCTGACTCCTCCAGCTCCGTTTTTCATTCTCAAGATTTCTTTGACTATTCATGGTCTTTTGTGTTTCCATACGAATTGTAAAATTTTTTGTTCTAATTCTGTGAAGAATGCCATTGGTAGTTTGATAGGGATTGCATTGAATCTGTAGATTGCTTTGGGTAGTACAGTGATTTTCACAATATTTCTTCTTGCAATCCAAGAACATGGTATATTTCTCCATCTGTTTATGTCATCTTTGATTTCTTTCATCAGTGTTTTATAGTTTCCTGAGTACAAGTCTTTTGTCTCCTTAGGTAGGTTTATTCCTAGGTATTTTATTCTTTTTGTTGCAATGGTAAATAGTATTGTTTCCTTAATTTCTCTTTCTGATTTTTTGTTGTTAGTGTATAGGAATGCAAGAGATTTCTGTGCACTAGTTTTGTGTCCTGCAACCTTACCAACTTCATTGATTAGTTCTAGTTTTCTGGTGGCATCTTTACGATTTTCTATGTATAGTATCATGTCATCTGCAAACAGTGACAGTTTTACTTCTTCTTTTCCAATTTGTATTCCTTTTATTTCTTTTTCTTCTCTGATTGCCATGACTAGGACTTCCAAAACTATGTTGAATAAGAGTGGTGAGAGTGGACATCCTTGTCTTGTTCCTGATCTGAGTTGATATGCTTTCAGTTTTTCACCATTGAGATTAATGTTTGCTGTGGGTTTGTCATATATGGCCTTTACTATGTTGAGGTAGGTTACCTCTATGACCTTTTTCTGGAAAGTTTTTATCATAAATAGGTGTTGAATTTTGTCAAAAGGTATTTCTGCATCTATTGAGATGATCATATGGTATTTATTCCTTAATTCGTTAATATGGTTTATAACGTTGATTGATTTGCGTATATTGAAGAATTCTTGCATTCCTACCCCCCTTGATCATGGTGTATGATCCTTCTAATGTGTTGTTGGATTCTGTTTGCTAGTATTTTGTTGAGGATTTTTGCATCTATGTTCATCAGTGATACTAGTCTATAATTTTCTTTTATTGTGATATCTTTGTCTGGTTTTGGTATCACAGTGACAGTAGCCTCATAGAACACATTTGGGAGTGTTCCTCCCTCTGCAATTTTTTGGAAGAGTTTGAGAAGGATGGGTGTTAGCTCTTCTCTAAATGTTTGATAGAATTCTCCTGTGAAGCCATCTGTTCGTTGACATTTGTTTCTTGGAAGATTTTTAATCACAGTTTCAATTTCATTACTTGTGATAGATCAGTTTATATTTTCTAATTCTTCTTGGTTCAGTCTTGGAAAATTGTACCTTTCCAAGAATTTGTCCATTTCTTCCCAGTTGTCCATTTTATTGGCATATAGTTGTCTGTAATAGTCTTAAAATCCTTTCTATTTCTGCTGTGTCAGTTGTGATTTCTCCTTTTTCATTTCTAGTTTTATTGATTGAGTCCTCTCCCTTTTTTTCTTGATGAATCTGGCTAAAGGTTTATCAATCAATTTTGTTTTTCTTCTCAAAGAACCAACTTTTAGTTTTATTGATCTTTGCTATTGTTTTCTTCGTTTCTATTTCATTATTTCTGCTCTGATCTTTATGATTTCTTTCCTTCTACTGACTTTGTGTTTTCTTTGTTCTTCTTTCTCTAGTTGCTTTAGGTATAGGGATAGATTGTTTATTTGAGATTTTTCTTGTTTCTTGAGGTAGGATTGAATTGCTATAAACTTCCCTCTTAGAACTGCTTTTGCTGTGTCCCATAGGTTTTGGGTCATTGTGTTTTCATTGCCATTTGTTTCTATGTATTTTTTAATTTCTTCTTTGACTTCTTCAGTGATCTCTTGGGTATTTAGTAGTGCACTGTTCAGCCTCCATATATTTGTGTTTTTTACAGTTTTCTTCCTGTAATCGATTTCTAATCTCATAGTGTTGTGGTCAGAAAAGATGCTTGATACAATTTTAATTTTCTTAAATTTTCTGATGCTTGATTTGTGGCCCACGATGTGATCTATCGTGGAGAATGTTCCATGTGCACTTGAGAAGAAAGTATATTCTGCCACTTTTGAGTGGAATGTTCTATAAACATCAATTAAATCTATCTGGTCTATTGTGTTATTTAAAGCTTGTGTTTCCTTATTTATTTTTTGTTTGGATGATCTGTCCTTTGGTGTAAGTGGAGTGTTAAAGTCCCCTACTATTATTGTGTTACTGTCAATTTCCCCTCTCATGGTCGTTAGCATTTGCCTTATGTATTGAGGTGCTCCTATGTTGGGTGCATAAATATTTACAATTGTTATATCTTCTTCTTGGATTGATCCTTTGATCATTATGTAGTGTCCTTCTTTGTCTCTTGTAATAGTCTTTATTTTAATGTCTATTTTGTCTTATATGACAATTGCTACTCCAGCCTTCTTTTGATTTCCATTTGCATAGAACATGTTTTTCTATCCCCTCACTTTCAGTCTGTATGTGTCCCTAGGTCTGAAGTGGGTCTCTTGTAGACAGCATATATACAGGTCTTGTTTATGTATCCATTCAGCCAGTCTGTGTCTTTTGGTTGGAGCATTTAATCCATTTACATTCAAGGTTATTATTGATATGTATGTTCCTATTACCATTTTCTTAATTGTTTTGGCTTTATTTTTGTGGGTCTTTTTCTTCTCTTGTGTTTCCCACCTAGAGAAGTTCCTTTAGCATTTGTTGTAAAGCTGGTTTGGTGGTGCTCCATTCTCTTAGCTTTTGCTTGTCTGTAAAGCTTTTGATTTCTCCATCGAATCTGAAAGAGATCCTTGCTGGGTAGAGTAATCTTGGTTGTAGGTTTTTCTTTTTCATCACTTTAAGTATATCCTGCCACTCTCTTCTGGCCTGCAGAGTTTCTGCTGAAAAATCAGCTGATAACCTTACAGGGAGTCCATTGTATGTTATTTTTTGCTTTTCCCTTGCTACTTTTAATATTTTTTCTTTGAATTTAATGTTTGTTAGTTTGATTAATATGTGTCTTGGTATGTTCCTCCTAGTATTTATCCTGTTTCGGACTCTGTGTGCTTCCTGGACTTGGGTGACTATTTCCTTTCCCATATTACAGAAGTTTTCTACTATAATCTCTTTGAAAATTTTCTCAGACCCTTTCTTTTTCCCTTCTTCTTCTGGGATGGGACCTGTATAATAATGTTGGTACGTTTAGTGTTGTCCCAGAGGTCTCTGAGATTGTCTTCAATTTTTTTCATTCTTTTTTCTTTTTCTGCTCCTCAGCAGTTATTTCCACCATTCTGTCTTCCAGTTCACTTATTCGTTCTTTTGCCTTAGGTGTTTTGTTGTTGATTCCTTCTAGTGTATTTTTCATTTCAGTTATTGTGTTGTTCATCTCTGTTTGTTTGTTCTTTAGTTCTTCTAGACCTTTTTAAAACATTTTTTATACTTTCTCGAGCTGTGCCTCCATTCTGTTTCCGAGATCCTGGATCATCTTTACTGCCATTACTCTAAATTCTTTTTCAGGTAGGTTCCTTATTTCCTATTCATTTATTTGGTCTTATAGGTTTTTACCTTGTTCCTTCATCTGTGACCCTTTTTTTTGTGGTCTTTTTTTTTTTTTTTTTT
>NW_006771156.1:0-1383 GCF_000442215.2 Lipotes vexillifer
ACAATGGAATATTACTCAGCCATAAAAAAGAATGTAATAATGCCATTTGCAGCAACATGGATGAACCTAGAGATATTCATACTAAGTGAAGTAAGCCAGACAGAGAAAGACAAGTATCATATGATATTGCTTATATGTGGAATCTGAAAATAATGATATAAAAGAACTTATTATATTCAAAACAGAAATGGACCCACAGACATAGAAAACACGCTTGTGGTTACCAAAGGGAAAAGAGATGGGGGAGGGATAAATTAGGAGTTTGGGATTAACAGACTACTATATATAAAGTAGATAACCAACAAGGACCTACTGGGAACTGTACTCAGTGTCTTGTAATAACCTATAATGTAAGATAATCTAAAAAAGAATATATGTGTGTGTGTGTGTGTGTGGTGTGTGTAACTGAATCACTTTGCTGTACACATGAAACTAACACAACATGTAAATCAACTATATTTCAATAAAAATTTAAAAAATAATCACATGGGGGGGAAGGGATGTTCTTTATTATATCTCTCTTATGCCCCCCAAACCTGTGTGTGACTGTCTTGATATTTCTGCCATTCTATGCTCATTGCTATACATAACATTCTCAGACTACATATAATCATGGATATCCAAATCTTAAGAGATACACAGTATTTTTAGATTGCATGAAACTTTCTGAAAGAGCTAAGTAAATGTCTTGGTTTTAGCAGTTTCCTTTTCAGACTTACCAGCAGCAGTTTCATGAGTTTCTAATCTAGACAAGCCTTGATGAAACGGCCTGAGAAAAATCGTCTTATCCAATTCGGCCATGGTGAGATCACCACCTCCTTAGACTTATCTCATTGAGACCTGTGATCTTTAAAATAATCACATTTTCCTCTCCATGCATCTTTAAGTTCTTCTCTAATAGAGGGGGACATCCCATCTTAGCACTGTGGTGATCCTTCCTTAAAGAGACCCAAAGTCTCTTACTGTCTCTGTGGTCCGCACGGCTGGAGCAATGCTTTTCCCAAGCAGGAAAAAAGCCGACGTTGAAAAATTTGGCAGAAAAATTTCACGTATACCCAAGCTGAATATTCTCACTTTTATTTTTCTTTTGAAAATATAAAGTATGAGTTGTATTTATTCTAACTACAGTAACTGAAAAATCCTTTACCACTCATTTTGAAATTATAAAAGTTCACATATCCTAAAAGTCTCAAATTTATTATTTCATTTCTTTTTTTAAAAAATGTATTTATTTTATTTTTTTAAGATCCATACACTTTATTTATTTTTAACATCTTTATTGCAGTATAATTGCTTTACAATATTGTGTTGGTTTCTGCTATATAACAAAGTGAATCAACTATACATATACATATATCCCCATATCTCTTCCCTCTTGCGTCT
>NW_006771158.1:0-772 GCF_000442215.2 Lipotes vexillifer
GCCATGGTCAGACTATTTACACCATGGAAATCAGTAAACACATAAATGGATACACTCCCAATTTAGCTCTAGAAGAGCTAAATCGATATTGCTTTCCATTTCCAAGGAATGGATGGTCACCAGTGTAAGGGATAAACTGGAGTCATTCATTGTACAATTTAGAAACAAAGGTACACTTGAAGCTCTAAGAAGTTCTGAAATCAAGTATTCCAATAGAAAGCGAGAGTCCGTATTGCAGTTTTTATTACCAAATCTCATCTCTAGTGATTCAATTCAAATATTTATGAGCAATGAATAATGAATCGAGTGTAATAAATAGTTATTTCTCTTAATGATTGATACTTACGTGAAAGAAGGCAAATATTCTCAGAGCATGAAGTGTGACTGGACCTCATGATTTCAACATGAATTTTTGTTTCCTATGCAACAAATTATGGTTTTACAAGAACTTTTACTGTATTCTTATGTACTACAATACCTAGCACATAGAAAACACACTAAATATTTCTTGAATAGATTAAATAAATAAATAAACTATGTTTGGAGAAATAAAAAAGCAAGACCACCTCTATGGCTGAGGATGGGGATTCCTCTGAAGGTCATGGAATCTATAGTCTGTTAGGAAGAAGTCTATCCTGGGAGAGAAAACAAGAATATAGGATATGGATGAAGGGAAACTGAAGTCTGCTCTGAGCTTCAAAGCACTTGATGTCTGGCCTGTAGGCACTAGCGTGTTAGAGCTGGCTTGTACTGGCTAGCAAGAACCAATTAC
>NW_006771159.1:0-282 GCF_000442215.2 Lipotes vexillifer
TTCATATCATTTTACTTTTGACCTTATAATTTAATAGCTTGATCCAAGAAACATTTAGCAGTAGATATAATTGAAAGAAGATTACTTGTCAAACATGAAATACTGTAGCATCAAGTGTGCTGGCACAATACTCTTCTCAGATAATTAACCTGTAAAAATGTTATTGTCTTCTTTTTAATTAAGCACATTGAACATATATATTTACTGTGCCAATTGGCAAAAGGTCCATTAATTAATCAGTCTAACTATATGTTGCATAAATGTCTTCTAAACATAATCGTA